>NW_025534169.1:107500-258499 GCF_020615455.1 Coregonus clupeaformis | reverse complement strand
GGACAGGCCCGACACAGCTGCGATAGGCTATACCAGGGGTATTCAACAAAATTTAAAAAAGGTCCAGTTAGAGAAAATGTTTTGAAGCAAAGGTCCAGAAGATCATAATGTCTAACAATTTAGTGGTATATATATTTAAGTAGCCTAGTAGTTCTGAATGTAATCAATAACTGACCGTCTAATCAAATTAATTCAGTGCAATTCAAAAACTTGTTGACAATATTTATTATCACGAAACATAGAACTGAACATTAGGGTTGTCCTCGACTAAAGACATTCTTAGTCGACTAACATTATATGAGTTTGTCGACTCAATCGATTAGTTGATTTAATCGACAGAGCTGTGCAAGACTAGAAAAGCGCAATATAAATGTAGTTAATTAACCATCTGTAAAACGGAGTTTCTCCGAAATTAATCCTGCAAAAGCACCACTTTAAATCTCGTGTTCACCAGAAATGTTCTCATAAGTTACTTGGAAATGAGTAATTAAGCATGAATAAGCATAAAAAATGACTTATCGACTAAAGAAATCTTAGTCGACTAAGACCAAAATCGACCGATTAGTCGACTAATCGACTAAGAGGGCAGCCCTACTGAACATATATGTATGACTGTAGATATGTACAATGTGCTCTCATTAATTAACTAAATAAAACTAGGGCTGCATGTCAAAATAAGAGAAAATAAATAAAATGTGAAAATTGTGCATTTTCAAAAAAAGTGCTTAACTTCAGAAAAATAATATAAAGGGAGGAAAAGTTTGAATTTCCCTTTTCTGTTTCACATCTTGACTCAACAGTCTCAACCAATTTTACAAATAATAAATCTCAACAGATCTTAACAATTGAACAGTTTTAGAGTATCACTTTCTTCCCCTCATATCCCACTCCACCATGTTTTTGCTCAGTGAGAGAATTGAGCTTTAGCCTGTCTTGCCAGAATTTTAAACCTGGGCTTGAATGGAGTCAGGGCCATTCTCATACACATGTGAAGGTGCTCATTGGTGAGCCTGGAACGATATTTAGTTTTAATTATGTTCATTGTGGAGAAAGCTGCCTCGCAGTTGTATGTGGAGCCAAACATGGTCAAGATGTATAGGGCTACTTTCCTCAGACCCGGAAAGCAGTCTCAGGGACCATTTGGAACCAGAAAGTGGAAGGGTCAGTTCTTACAAACTGCTCTTTCAGGGCCACATCTGCTTGGAGATCAACCAATTGCATCTGGAGAGACCCAGCATTTACCCATTTAAAGTGCTGTGTGACTTCCTTTGAGAACCCCCTGACATCTGTGATCAGAAATGGGTTCTGAATGAACATGGTGAGCTGCTCTCCAAAGCTGAAGCTGTCAAAACGGTTGCTGAAGTTTACAATCAGCTTATCAATAAAATCAACAAAAGAAGACAAATCTCTCTGTCCCTGAACCTGTTCCTGCACTGCTGGGAAGTGTACACAGTCTCCCCTGCAGGTCTTCCTTGAACACTTCAAGTTTCCTCTGAAAGGAGCGGAACAGCTGTCATCAGTTCACAAATTGAATTGTCCTTGCCCTGTAGCCTCAAATTCAGTTCATTCAGATGTGACGTGATGTCAACCAAAAAGGCCACATTATCCATCCATTTCTCATTTTCTAAAAAGAGAGAAAACTGTGTTGCCTTCTGACTGCTTAGCTCTGCCAAAAAGATGCTAATTCCCTCCTGATGGACCAAAAGCGCTCTAGCACCCTGCCTTTGCTGAGCCATCTCACATTGTTGTGCAGCAAAAGATCATCAGCATTGGCATCAACTTCTCTGAGGAATTCCCTAAGCATGCGATGCTGGTAGGAAGAGGATGCCCTGAGAAAATTTATCATTTTCATCATTGTATTCATCACCTCAGCATGCTCATCTGACAGGGAGGCACAGAGGACAGATTGATGAATGATGCAATGGTAAGATAAAAGCTCAGGATTGTCCCCTTTCAGTCTTGCTACAGCTCCTTTTTCTTTCCCTATCATAGAAGGGGCTCCATCTGTGGTTATTGAAACCACTTGTTTTGGCTCTATTCCTCTTTTGTTAACATCTCCTTAATGGCCAGGTAGATATCCTCTCCTCTTGTACTGGTCTGAAGGGGAGTGACACCTAACATGTCTTCACAGAATGTTTTCTGGGCTGTGTTGAAAAACCTGGCAAACACTAACAGCTGAGCATTGTCACATATGTCAGTGGACTCATCCACAGCTAAGCCTACACATGGTGCCTTATGCATGGCTTCATCTAGCTGGGTTAGCACATCCTGAGTTAATATTTCACTTTTCTTTGTGGCAGATGATGCTGACATGGGAATTTGCTTTATTTTATCACAAAGCTAATTTTTTTGTTTTCCCTCAAGTAGTGTTTCAGCTACTGCACTCATGCATTCTTTGACAACCCCCTCCATCTGTAAATGGCTTTTGTGTTTACCCAAAATCCAAGAAACTCTGAGGGAACACTCAAGAGCACGTTGTTGGGCAGTGAATGTGTTGCTCAGGATCCTGGTGGACTGGTCATATTGGGCTCTGAGACTACTTACTTTCTGTGATCTCAATTCAGATTTGAGTGGGTACGTTTGTTCAAAACCTTTATGTTTTGTCTCATAATGGCGTTTCACATTGCCACTTTTAATAAGTGCCACGGTTTCTGCACATATGAGACACACTGGTTTAGTGCTCCCATTGGGAAGTATGAACAGAAATGAGTCTGTCCATTCTGGATTAAATGCTCTGTTTTCATTGTCCACTTTTTCTTTTTTGGAGAGTGCCATTTGTTCCTTATTTTCTCTAACTGTTACCCTTTTTCTGCCTCACTCGTCTGTTTCGCTCCCTTTCTCCGTCTCACTCATATTTTCGTCAACTTTCTCCGTCTCACTCGTATTTTCCTCAGCTTTCTCCGGCACACTCGTCTGTATCTCTCCCTTTCTCCGTCTCATTCGTCTGTTTCTCACTCGTCTGTTTCGTTCCCTTTCTCCGTCTCATTCGTCTGTTTTCGCTCCCTTTGTTTTCTACATATATCTCTATCTTTTAATCCGACTTTCTTTTCCTTGGTAACTTGCCTCTAAAACTCTCATCTGTCTGCACTGTAGAGTCCCAATGTTTACCGCCAGGAATGCAAAGACTTCATTGGCTGAGTGGTATCACGTGGGATCGCTTAACTCACATGCAATTGGTCGGTGAGTTTCCTCATTCACAAAACGAGTACCGTAAAGACTACAAAAGCTGTGCATATTAAAATAGAAGCGCCCCGTCAGGTTTTAATTCGTAATCTTTTGTTTTGGTCCGGGTCCGTATGGGACGGCTTCTGGGTCCGGATCCGGACCGCGGTCCGCCTGTTAGTGACCTATGGGCTATACAAAACGCTACAACCCAGCAGGCTCGTCGCCGACAGAGAAACAGCCCAGCAAGCAGCAACCGAAAACCGAGCCAGGCTGCCAAGAGCTCAACTCATTCAACGCTTTCTATAGCACTACTAAAGGAAAGTGCTTATTCCTCAACAAGCTCTGTCTCGCTGCAGAATTAGACGGTCATCCACGTTCTGCAAACGTTACATTTTGGAAGTTGCCCCAAACGTCAAATGTCTAAGTGTTTTTGTTGCTTCTGCTGTTCTGTATCGTTCCATTTCTCCAAACGTCACATTTCAAAGTTAAGGGTTAAGTTTAGACACTCATTCTGAATGGTTAAGGCAGTAGTTCCCAAACTAGTGGTTGAGACCCTATGTGTGGTCGCCTGAAATGAAAATGGGGTCGCGGAGAATTTCAAAATCCTGGTATATTATATCATCTTTGTCTCTCAAAATCATTGTAATGTGGTTAACCATAACAAATCTAAATGAAAATTCATTAAATCTAAAAGTTCTAATTCAACCAGAGAGCACCCTCAGATCGTGGGAAAAGGCAGCACTTGACCGTTGCATTTGAATCATTCCCACTGTGAATGGCTAGGCCCACTATGCTATGAAACCACACACTATTGCAGAGACTTTGATATTACTGGCCACAATTGATATGGTGAAAACAATGTGTGGGACCTGGGGAGGCACAGAAACTCACATCAATACCTTTGTCAGATAACACTGTGAAACTAAGAATGTATGCTATAACTAGCAATCAAGAGGAAACTGACTGAACTACTCAACAATTTAAATGTTTATTTAACCGTTATTTAGCTAGGGACTCCCAATCACGGCCGGAATCGAACCAGGGGGTCTGTAGTGACACCTCAAGCACTGAGATGCAGTGCCTTAGACCGCTGCGCCACTCAGGAGCTCCGCCTTAAGCTCTCCAAATAGATGTTAGCTGTGAGAGGCGAGATGAATTGACTTCTGTTCGCTACATGTCAGGGGCTGCTATTCACGAGGACATAATTGTTCTGTCTCACGATTCCCGAGCATGAAACGATTCCCGAGCATGAAACGGCACAGGGGATGTTCAGTGTGCTGCGTGGCTATATTAACAAAAAACAGATTCCATGGGATCGAATGGTGGGCTTTTGCACAGATGGGGCTCCATCTATCACGGGACTGCGGGCAGGCCTCTGCACTCTAGTTATGAATGTGTCTCCCTCTGCCATATGGACCATTGTATGATACACCCACTAAGCTATAATGGATACACCGAGAGCAACTGGCGGCAAAAGAGCTGATCGTAGAACTCAGAGATATGCAGCAGGTAACTTTGATTGTAAACTACATCGCGCACGCCTGTTCGCAAAACTTTGTGGAGATATGGGATCAGAGCATGATAATGTTCTTTTCACACCAGGCTTGGTGGTTATCAAGGGGTAGTGTTGGAACAATTTTTCAAATTGAGACAGGAACTGTTATTCGCAATGGATATAAAAAACAGACTTTGTGTCTCCTTGCCGAAGGTAACAGACATATTTGGAAAACTGAACGAACTAAACGCAGGCATGCAGGGGAAATAAAAAAATCTACAGATGAGTGACCGAATCAGCGAAATCCGTTTGACTGTAATCCTGGCTCAGTTGACGTGCCAGTAAGTGAAATTGAACAGCTGATGGAGCTGTCATGTGTTTGAATGCTACAGACAACTCATTCACGAGTCACTATGGAGGAGTTTTGATTCCTGACTCAAAGGGAATACTGTGCCGTCTCCCTCCGAACATTACAACTCATGCTACGCTGATTCAGTGCTCTCGTCTGTATTAAAAACAAATATCGATCCAGGAGCGATGAGGTGTGCACTGTTGACCACGCCCCTGACTTTGAGAAGCTCCAACGCGTCATGCATCAAGCACACCCATGTCATTAGTGGTGGTGAGATGAGATACATTGTCAGACAATTTGCAATTGACTGCCATAGCTCCAATTAAAAAAGTAAACATTGACAGTTAATTACATAAATGTTTCAAATGTTTTACATGGTTGGGGTTGCGAGAATTTTCAGATATCAAAATTGGGTCGTGGGCCCAATAAGTTTGGATGCCCTGGGTTAAGGTATGTTTTGGGATAAGGATTAAACATTACCTTTAGGCACTCATTCCAAATGGTTAAGGTAAGGGTTACATTTTGGGACATGGTTAAAACCAAACAATTTAAAACAAGGGATTGAACACGCAACCTTCTGCAAAACGAAAGCCTAATTTATGGTAATAGTGCTCACTGTTGTCCCTAGTGGCCAGTTTTGAAAGCATTTTCTGACATCCTCGGGACATGGTTAGATGTCCAATTTTGACATCAATCTGGCTGTATTCCTAAAGTGAGAGTCTAAACCCAATTGTTCAGTGTACGCAGGGGCGGTGTGTTCATTAGGGCGATATGGGCGACGCACTGACAAACGGGAAAAGGAAGGGATTTTTTTCTAATCAATTATATCACGGCAACAGTAGTTCAGTGTTCTAATCTAAACGGCTGATCTGCCACAGTGCCACTAAATGTCCAATCAGGCTAAAGTCGTGCTTCAAATGCCCCCCCTTTTGGGGCGATTTCAGTCAGGTTGAAAATCGCCCAGAAGTCTGTCATAGACTCCCATGTAAAATCTATTTTTTTTCAAATATCAGAGCTTTCAATACAATCTCTATGGGTTTCTGAGGGCTTGCACTTACGCGCTTTCAGCCATACGTAACGTAACCATGAACGTAACTAAGAAAAGAGCGGGTAGCAGCGTCTCTGTTGCGACCTGCAGTGTGGCGTTATCTTATGTTTTTAATTTGTACACTTAGTGGCGTTATTTTATGTTTTTAATTTGTACACTTAGTTTACAAACATTCTGCCAACCATGGATTTCCAGTGGTGGGTTTTGGACTGATCTTGTTGATCGTGTACATACCCGCTACGAACGGACTAAATAATGAAAACGCTGCTGGCAGCGGAATCCAATACAGCAGGGAGTTTTACTACAATGCAACTCAAATACGAACGCGATGGATATCCCAATGGCCACCATCTAATACCTGATTGTCTGCGAGTGGATTACAAACCCAAATGCAAACGTGGAAAACGCGGGGGAATCAGACAACGACTTTAAAAAATTAAGAACAAACTTCCCTTACCCACCACCTTGCTGATTAATGCCCAGTCACTGAGGGGGAAAGCGGATGAGTTGTCAGCGAATCTGCGCCCCAACACGAATATCGGGAGGCCTGTTTGCTGGCATTTACTGAGACTTGGCTGGATGACAGAGTCCCGGACAGAGAAGTGGAGCCGGCCGGCATCACCCTGGTCAGAGCGGACCGCGATCTGACAGTCACAGGGAAAATCGATCCTGGTAAGAGAGCGACTCTGTACCCCGACATTGAACTGCTTTCTGTGTCACTGCGACCTTACTATCTGCCCCGTGAGTTCCCCAATTGTTTGTTACCGTTGTGTACATTCAACCAAAAGCTAATATAACAAAGGCATCAGAGATTATTTATAATCTGTCACAGAAACTGGAATCCATCTCCCGGATCAGTCAATAAATGCTTCTGGTATTGACTTATATGCTGCCCCTGTCTTCATGTTGTTGCTGGACATATCTTTTTTAAAATGTGTGTAGGTCACCTAAATCATCAGAAAAATTGCCCCCCTGAGAATTTTTCAGGAGCCGCCACTGAGTGTACGTTCTAATTGCCTGTTTTGTGTCCCCCGAGACCACAGCCACGGGGGACACGTCGACAACGCTCAGACGCTACTGCTCGGGAAGAAGAGCTGAACCCTCCTTTAAATATTTAGCAGTACTGTAAGTATATTACAAAACTGTCTTCCAAAGATTCCCTTAGCATATCCAATGCACAGTTAAAAGGGTGAGAGAGCGTTTATAGTGCAGGCTGAAATTGTTGAATTCTTTGCCAGACAGCAGAATGTGTATTAAATATTTAAGTCCATATTAGTCCCTTTTTAGGAATGGGCATAATGTCATCATCATCATTTCTTTATCATTATGCCCACATCATAATGCCTTTTATATAATACCTATATTTACTAATTAAATGTATGCATTGTTATTATCGTAACAATAAACTTATTACGGAAGGCTTTGTATAAAATAAATTACATAATGTCTTTACAAAAGTCATACTTCATTTTATATGTCCATTTTGAAAGACAAAACACCCATGTATTGTTTCAGGCTTGTGTCTTGTAATAGTAACTTTATAGATGTCCTTACCTTTGCCTGTTGAATTGGTATCTAGAATCAAATGTCTACAAGTGGAGGTGCAGCTGACGCTTTATAGCGATGTGGGGCCTAGTTGTACTTCATGATGTGATTGGTCACCTTTAGCTTGAAGGTTTTTCTTTTGTAGTCAGTCAGGTGATTTCTTGTAAATCATGAAGGTTGTTCCAGTCTGTCTAGTTCAGGTGCAGGAGCAGTTGCCCCTCCCTCGCATGCCTCCTGCCTGACGTGGGACACATTTAGAGATTCCTGTTTTTCCACGGTCAAAAGACTACAACAGCCACAAGGCTGTTGGCAACCGTGAATGCAGTTGTTTAACATAGCAGTCTACCTATTTCCTGTAGTCTCAAAATGATTAAACATTTTGTTTTAACTAATAAAGTTTACTTTCAATGTATTCTTCAAATGGAGAACATGTATTAAATAATATCATAATATCGTTATTCAAATAAGTTGACTCACCCACATACAGTGGGGTCGGAATTATTGGATCCCTTGATAAAGATGAGCAAAAAATATTATAAAATAAATCAAACAAATATTGTATGCAAAACAATACATAATTATATATATAAATATACTAATACAATTGCTCAGTCAAAGAGATTTAGTATAACAAGTAATAAAAAAAGCAATTTCAAAAAGATAGGTGTCAAAATTATTGGATGCCCTGTTTTCAATACCCTATCACCTTCCCCTTGCAAGCATAACGACGCTGAGCCTTTTTTCAACCACAACAAAATATGAGATTGGAGAACATATTAGGAGGGATCTTAGACCATTCCTCCATACAGAATATTTCCTTATCCTTGATATCCTTCATCTGCGTTTATGGACTGCCCTCTTCAATTCAAACCACAAACCCCACCATCGAAAGCTGAGACTCACATGAACACATACATGTCAGTTGTTTCGCTCTGCGATGAACACAAGCCTCACAGGACTCGTCTGAACCAGGTACCAGTTTAAAAAATATAATTGAATTACTTTAATGACAAAAAAGGGGTTAAATATGGGTAAAATAAATATATAATAATTTCCTGAGCTTTCTTATATCTCAGATATAGGACAGACAGTTTAAAACATATTTCCTTTTTTAATAAATGTTTAACTATCTGGTTTGTTATTCAGTGTGTTTCTATGGGCTAATAGCAGTAAGGCTAAATTCATTTTTTTTATATACCTACAGGGGTCTTAAAATTCAAAATCAAATAGATAAATGATCCTTGGTATGACCATCTTAAAACAATCATCCAAGGATACCTTGACTTGCATTACACACCCTCACTGAATAAAAAATGTCCATGAAATCATGTAAACGCACCCTTCTACAAGCATGAAAGAAGTTATGGACGAACCAGAAATGTGACATATCTGTTAGACAGTTCACACAGTCATCATCCAGGATGACTGTCTTGTCATCTTTTTGGCTAACCACATTGGAACATTCCAATCTTTAAGTACATGAACAGGTTTAAGCGAAGTACAGTGCCATTGTTGTCAGGAAGCTGTCTCCATGGTGATAGGAGGGAAAGGAGGCAGACTAGGGACAAGGGAAGGGCAGCCACCTGAGGTCAATAACTGCCCTACAAAGGCAAAGAGCAGTAACTATGCAAACAGCGAAACTGAGAAAAATAGCTTTACAGGGGCAATCTGCTGTTGCTACATCATTTATTTTAATTTTTATGAATGATATATACCTATTTATTCTAGAAGAATATAACTTATAAATACCTCATGAGCTTAGATCAGAACCCAAAATATATAAGCTTGTTTTACTCCAATGTTTTTAAACAATGTAAATGTAAACAAACACTGTATAGCCTCAAAACATGGTTAAAACTATCATTTTGATATCATGAATGGTCAGTCCTTGCATCCATGGCTCTGTTTATGAATTTGAGAGTGGCTACATTTCTCCAGGCCCATCCCTCAACTTTGGCCCTTTTAAAGTGTTTTGGCTGTCCAGAAAAATATATTGTAAGTAGATAAGAGATAATGCACCGAGGGACTATTATCTTATTATGAAGTAATTTTGTATGCATATCAACCATGAACACATGACCTATGACCCCTAAAATGTTGATACTGCACTCTGCCTTTGTATGAACTTAAACAACTATATGGGTAATGCAAACGCAAAGTGCATTATCTAAAATCTAAATGTGTTAAAGGGATAGTTCACCCAAATTACAAAATTACATATTGGTTTCCTTACCCTGTAAGCAGTCTATGGACATAGTATTTTTTTATTTTTTTATTTTTTAATGACAGCAATCAATGTTTGGTTTTGTTTCCAGGCAACAGGGCCGGCGTTATGGACAGGCCTTAGGAGGCCTGGCCCGCCCTACCGTACGTCCTTGCCCGTCCAAATAAAATATTAAAATATTGATCATTTATTTGACCCAGTTGCGTGCCGACAGAAAGAAGCATCCATTTCAGATAAAGCGTCAATTTCAGATAAAGCGTCCAAGCGAGCAAAACAGCGCCCCTCTGTCTCAGTATGTGTAGACCGTGTATCTGATGCTGTCTGGACCAAAAGAGTATGGCATGTCATACCATTTCTGGCCAGACAACATTAGAGACATGGGCTACACACTGTGTAGTAAGACAGAGGGGCGCTGTTTCGCTCGCTCGGATGCTTTCTCCCGTGAGATAGTTTCAGCGGAGAGGAAGAGGCGAAGCGAGAGGGCTCACTCTCGCCAAAATCTGTCCAGAGTTAACCCAATGTGTTTCTATGAGCATAATATGCAGACCTAAGCTTGTAGCCTGCCTTCCTGCCTTTGAGACAACTAATCCCATTGTTAGGGCAGAGACATGAGCCTCATGTCATTATATACAGATCTCTGGTTTCAGCCTCTTGCGAATTGGAAGGGAAAGTTGCCGGGTGCACACTGTACCAAAATTATACAATTACGCCAGCCTAAATAAAATCATTCAAAATACTTCACCAGAGAGCATGACTTCACCACAATTTTTTTTGTTGTTGCTGTGGATTGATACAAATCACAAGTGCCTAGGCCAAGGCCTATTTGGGATGCCCGCAATTTGGGAAGCGTGCGTGGCAAAAGGACTAGCTGATTGAGTTGCGGCTGTCAGTGAAAAGCATAACAAATATGTGTGAAGATAATGTGTCTTGAGTATAATTGAAAATGTTGCAACAAGAAGAAAGGGAGGGGTGTGTGGCGGATATATGGCATGTCTCTCTCCAGAATGCATGCACTTCAGCAGCTCTCCAGAATGCACTCAGCTGTCTCCCCCCAATTCGTGAGCATTCATTGTTTAATTGTGTGAATTGTTTGCCTTTGTTTATTTTGGATCAATTGCCCATTACATACAGTGGCTTGCGAAAGTATTCACCCCCCTTGGCATTTTTCCTATTTTGTTGCCTTACAACCTGGAAATAAAATGGATTTTTGGGGGGTTTGTATCATTTGATTTACACAACATGCCTACAACTTTGAAGATGCAAAATATTTTCTATTGTGCCATAAACAAGAAATAAGACAAAAAAAACAGAAACTTGAGCGTGCATAACTATTCATTGAGGTGATGTTGAAGTAGTCAGGCGCAGGAGGGTAAATCACAGAATAACAAGCTTTATTCTGCGAATACAGAGTTACGCGGTAATACGTTAAAAACACTCCAGTGGGCAAAACAGGCACACTGGAAAATACAAGGCACCCGGGGAAATACAGTGAGGGAAAAAAGTATTTGATCCCCTGCGGATTTTGTACGTTTGCCCACTGACAAAGAAATGATCAGTCTATAATTTTAATGGTAGGTTTATTTGAACAGTGAGAGAGAAAAATACAACAAAAAAATCCAGCAAAAAGAATGTCAAAAATGTTATAAATGTATTTGCATTTTAATGAGGGAAATAAATATTTGACCCCCTCTCAATCAGATTTCTGGCTCCCAGGTGTCTTTTATACAGGTAACGAGCTGAGATTAGGAGCACACTCTTAAAAGGAGTGCTCAAGGTAGCTGGGACCATAGTAACCAAGGAAAAAACAAATTGGTAACACTACGCCGTGAAGGACTGAAATCCTGCAGCGCCCGCAAGGTCCCCCTGCTCAAGAAAGCACATATACATGCCCGTCTGAAGTTTGCCAATGAACATCTGAATAATTCAGAGGAGAACTGGGTGAAAGTGTTGTGGTCAGATGAGACCAAAATCGAGCTATTTGGCATCAACTCAACTCGCCGGAATGCTACATATGACCCCAAGAACACCATCCCAACCGTCAAACATGGGAGGTGGAAACATTTTGCTTTGGGGGTGTTTTTCTGCTAAGGGGACAGGAGAACTTCACCGCATCAAAGGGACGATGGACGGGGCCATGTACCGTCAAATCTTGGGTGAGAACCTCCTTCCCTCAGCCAGGGCATTGAAAATGGGTTGTGGATGGGTATTCCAGCATGACAATGACCCAAAACCCACGGCCAAGGCAACAAAGGAGTGGCTCAAGAAGAAGCACATTAAGGTCCTGGAGTGGCCTAGCCAGTCTCCAGACCTTAATCCCATAGAAAATCTGTGGAGGGAGCTGAAGGTTTGAGTTGCCAAACGTCAGCCTCGAAACCTTAATGACTTGGAGAAGATCTGCAAAGAGGAGTGGGACAAAATCCCTCCTGAGATGTGTGCAAACCTGGTGGCCAACTACAAGAAACGTCTGACCTCTGATTGCCAACAAGGGTTTTGCCACCAAGTACTAAGTCATGTTTTGCAGAGGGGTCAAATACTTATTTCCCTCATTAAAATGCAAATCAATTTATAACATTTTTGACATGCGTTTTTCTGGATTTTTTTGTTTCTCACTGTTCAAATAAACCTACCATTAAAATTATAGACTGATCATTTATTTGTCAGTGGGCAAACGTACAAAATCAGCAGGGGATCAAATAATTTTTTCCCTCACTGTAGTATTTCTTTGTTGTAGTGGGGACAGTAACATTAGTACTCTCTAAAATATATTTTAAGGAGTGTTTTTATATAGATGGTTTAGCTGACAACTTCACTAAAACAATGTGCACGCTTCCATGGGACAGAAGTCAGACTATAGTCTTCCTAAAGAACATGAAGAAAGCCCAATACACCCTGTTCCTATTGGACGGTTGAGTAACTCAGAGATTCTAGAAAACCTTGATGTCTTTTTGACACACTTGTCTCCGGAGGAAAAAGGGGATATTGTTGCACTGCTTTTAGAATATCAGGGTTTATTATCAGATGTGCCAACTCAGACAAATGTACTAGAGCATGACATTGACGTTGTGGACTCTGCCCCAATCAAACAACATGCCTATCGAGTGAACCCTGAAAAGAGAGAGAAGCTCCGCAGTGAGGTAGAGTTCATGCTTGAGCATGGCATTGCAGAACATGGCAACAGTCCGTGGAATTCGCCCTATATACACTGCTCAAAAAAATAAAGGGAACACTTAAACAACACAATGTAACTCCAAGTCAATCACACTTCTGTGAAATCAAACTGTCTACTTAGGAAGCAACACTGATTGACAATACATTTCACATGCTGTTGTGCAAATGGAATAGACAACAGGTTGTAATTATAGGCAATTAGCAAGACACCCCCAATATAGGACTGGTTCTGCAGGTGGTGACCACAGACCACTTCTCAGTTCCTATGCTTCCTGGCTGATGTTTTGGTCACTTTTGAATGCTGGCGGTGCTTTCACTCTAGTGGTAGCATGAAACGGAGTCTACAACCCACACAAGTGGCTCTGGTAGTGCAGCTCATCCAGGATGGCACATCAATGCGAGCTGTGGCAAGAAGGTTTGCTGTGTCTGTCAGCGTAGTGTTCAGAGCATGGAGGCGCTACCAGGAGACAGGCCAGTAGATCAGGAGACGTGGAGGAGGCCGTTGGAGGGCAACAACCCAGCAGCAGGACAGCTACCTCCGCCTTTGTGCAAGGAGGAGCAGGAGGAGCACTGCAAAATGACCTCCAGCAGGCCATAAATGTGCAGTTGTCTGCTCAAACGGTTAGAAACAGACTCCATGAGTGTGGTATGAGGGCCCGAAGTCCACAGGTGGGGGTTGTGCTTACAGCCCAACACCGTGCAGGACGTTTGGCATTTGCCAGAGAACATCAAGATTGGCAAATTGGCCACTGGCGCCCTGTGCTATTCACAGATGAAAGCAGGTTCACACTGAGCACGTGACAGACGTGACAGAGTCTGGAGACACCGTGGAGAACGTTCTGCTGCCTGCAACATCCTCCAGCATGACCGGTTTGGCGGTGGGTCAGTCATGGTGTGGGGTGGCATTTCTTTGGGGGGCCGCACAGCCCTCCATATGCTCGCCAGAGGTAGCCTGACTGCCATTAGGTACCGAGATGAGATCCTCAGACCCCTTGTGAGAACATATGCTGGTGCGGTTGGCCCTGGGTTCCTCCTAATGCAAGACAATGCTAGACCTCATGTGGCTGGAGTGTCAGCAGTTCCTGCAAGAGGAAGGCATTGATGCTATGGACTGGCCCGCCCGTTCCCCAGACCTGAATCCAATTGAGCACATCTGGGACATCATGTATCGCTCCATCCACCAATGCCACGTTGCACCACAGACTGTCCAGGAGTTGGCGGATGCTTTAGTCCAGGTCTGGGAGGAGATCCCTCAGGAGACCATCCGCCACCTCATCAGGAGCATGCCCAGGCGTTGTAGGGAGGTCATACAGGCACGTGGAGGCCACACACACTACTGAGCCTCATTTTGACTTGTTTTAAGGACATTACATCAAAGTTGGATCAGCCTGTAGTGTGGTTTTCCACTTTAATTTTGAGTGTGACTACAAATCCAGACCTCCATGGGTTGATAAATTTGATTTCCATTGATAATTTTTGTGTGATTTTGTTGTCAGCACATTCAACTATGTAAAGAAAAAAGTATTTAATAAGATTATTTCATTCATTCAGATCTAGGATGTGTTATTTGAGTGTTCCCTTTATTTTTTTGAGCAGTGTATATTCGGATGGGTCTCCGACGGTTTATTTCAGAATTTCGGAAACTCAATGCCGTTACTAAGTCTGACTCGTTGTCACGCGTGCTGTAGGTGGGTGTAGTGGTGGAATCAAACGCAGGACACCGAAGTATAGTCCAACAGACTTTAGTAACTCTCCAACAAGGAAATTACGAGAACACTTGCCCGAAGGCGAAATAACGCACGAAGGCGCACAAAACAAATGCGCACTACACAGGCGCGAAAACACTCCACGCAGTGGAGGGAAGCTCAACCGAGCGAAATAGCGAACATCAGCCCTACACACGACAGACAAAAATCAGACAAAAGCAAACGAACATGAAACATACAACGGTGGCAGCTAGTATTCCGGAGACAACGAACGCCGAAGCCTGCCCGAACAAGGGAGAGAGGCAGCCTCGGCCGAAACCGTGACAGTACCCCCCCCCCTTGACGCGCGGCTCCAGACGTGCGCCGACTCCGGCCTCGGGGACGACCCGGAGGCCGCGGAGCAGGGTGCGTCGGGTGCCCACGATGGAATTCCGTCAGGAGAGACGGGTCCAAAATGTCTCTCCTCGGCACCCAGCACCGCTCCTCCGGACCGTACCCCTCCCACTCCACTAGATACTGGAGACCCCCCATCCGACGTCTCGAATCCAAGATGGACCTCACGGAGTACGCCGGTGCCCCTCGATGTCCAATGGGGGCGGAGGAGTCTCCCTGATCTCACTTTCTTGGAGTGGGCCAGCTACCACCGGCCTGAGAAGGGACACATGGAACGAGGGGTTAATACTTTTATATTCAACAGGTAGCTGTAATTTATAACACACCTCGTTCAACCTTCCCAGGACTTTAAATGGCCCTACAAACCGCCGACCCAGTTTCCGACAGGGCAGGCGGAGGGGCAGGTTCCTGGTAGAGAGCCAGACTCGATCACCAGGTGCGTACACCGGTCCCTCACTGCGGTGGAGATCGGCGCTCGCCTTATGACATCGGAGGGCCCGCTGCAGGTGGACGTGTGCAGCGTTCCATGTCTCCTCCGAGCGCCTCGCCCACTCATCCACCGCAGGAGCCTCGATCTGGCTCTGCTGCCAGGGTGCCAGAACCGGCTGGTAACCCAACACACATTGGAAAGGGGTTAGGTTAGTGGAGGAATGGCGTAGGGAATTCTGGGCCATTTCGGCCCAGGGAACGTACCTTGCCCACTCCTCCGGCCGGTCCTGGCAGTATGTTCTAAGAAACCTGCCCACATCCTGGTTTACACGTTCCACCTGCCCATTACTCTCCGGGTGGTAACCCGAGGTGAGGCTCACCGAGACCCCCAACCGCTCCATAAAGGCCCTCCAGACTCTGGAGGTAAATTGGGGACCTCGATCAGACACAATATCCTCGGGTACCCCGTAGTGCCGGAACACATGGGTGAATAGGGCTTCGGCAGATTGCAGGGCGGTAGGAAGGCCCGGCATGGGGAGCAAACGACAGGCCTTAGAAAACCGGTCCACAACGACCAGTATAGTGGTATTCCCCTGTGAAGGAGGAAGGTCAGTAAGGAAATCCACCGAGAGGTGGGACCATGGTCGTTGTGGCACGGGCAGGGGTAGTAACTTACCCCTAGGCAGATGTCTAGGCGCCTTACACTGGGCGCACACCGAGCAGGAGGAAACATAAACCCTCACATCCCTTGCCAACGTGGGCCACCAGTACTTGGCACTAAGACAGTGCACTGTCCGGCCGATACCCGGATGTCCAGAGGAGGGTGACGTGTGAGCCCAATAGATCAATCGATCCCGAACCTCGAGCGGAACGTACTTCCGACACTCCGGGCACTGTGGTGGACTAGGGTCGGTGCGTAACGCCCGCTCGAGCTCAGCATCGACCTCCCACACTACCGGTGCCACCAGACACGACTCCGGCAGTATGGGAGTGGGCTCCACGGACCTCTCCTCCGTGTCATACCGCCGAGACAGCGCATCTGCCTTACCGTTCTGGGACCCAGGGATGTACGTGATCTTAAACGTAAACCGGGTCAAAAACATATTCCATCTAGCCTGCCGAGGGTTTAGCCTCCTCGCTGCCCGGATGTACTCCAGGTTACGGTGGTCCGTCAAAATGAGGAAAGGGTGTTGAGCCCCCTCAAGCCAGTGCCTCCACACCTTTAGGGCCTGTACCACGGCTAACAGCTCCCTGTCCCCTACGTCATAGTTTCGCTCCGCCGGACTGAGCTTCTTGGAATAAAAAGCACAGGGGCGGAGTTTAGGTGGCGCGTCTGATCTTTGTGAAAGCACGGCTCCTATACCGGCCTCAGACGCGTCCACCTCTACCTGAAATGGTAAAGAGGGATCCGGATGCGCCAGCACTGGAGCCGAGGTAAACAGGTCCTTCAGCCTCCCAAATGCCCTGTCCGCCTCGGCAGACCACTGCAGACGCACCGGGCCCCCCTTCAAGAGAGACGTGATGGGAGCTGCCACCTGTCCAAAACCCCGGATAAACCTCCGGTAGTAATTCGCAAACCCCAAAAACTGCTGCACCTCCTTCACAGTGGTTGGTGTTTGCCAATTACGCACGGCTGACACCCGGTCTACCTCCATCTTCACCCCTGACGCAGACAACTGATACCCCAAAAAAGTAGACCGACTCCTGGAAAAACAGACACTTCTCTGCCTTAACATACAGGTCGTGCTCCACCAGCCTCCGCAACACTCTGCGCACCAGGGCCACATGCTCGACACGGGTCGGCGAGTACACGAGAATGTCATCTATGTACACCACGACCCCCTGCCCCTGCATGTCCCTGAAGATCTCATCCACGAATGATTGGAAAACTGACGGAGCGTTTATCAACCCATATGGCATGACAAGATACTTGTAATGGCCCGAGGTGGTACTAAAGGCTGTCTTCCATTCATCGCCCTCCCTGATGCGCACCAAGTTGTACGCGCTCCTGAGATCTAATTTAGTGAAGAAACGCGCCCCCATGCAAGGACTCAGTCATGGTCGCAATCAGCGGGAGTGGATAACTGTACTTCACCGTGATCTGATTGAGACCACGGTAATCAATGCATGGGCGCAAACCACCATCCTTCTTCTTCACAAAAAAGAAACTCGAGGACGCAGGGGAAGTGGAAGGCCGTATGTATCCTTGTCTCAGAGATTCGTCTATGTAAGTCTCCATAGCTTTCTTCTCCTCCTGAGACAGAGGATACACATGGCTCCGTGGGAGCGCAGCTCCTGCCTGGAGGTCTATCGCACAATCTCCCTGCCTATGGGGCGGCAACTGCGTTGCCCTCGACTTACTAAACGCAATAGCCAAATCCCCATACTCAGGGGGAACGTGCAATGCGGGCACCTGGTTTGGACTCTCCACCGAGGTAGCCCCTACGGAAACGCCTAAACATCTACCCACACACTGGGCAGACCACGAAATATATGGGTTATGGGTACTCAACCAGGGCATGCCCAGCACCACCGGATACGCAGGAGAGTCAATCAGAAATAGCTGAATCATCTCCTGATGACCCCCTGCGCACACATCCTAAGTGGCGCAGTGACCTCCCTGATCAAGCCCGCACCCAACGGACGGCTATCTAGGGCATGAACGGGGAAAGGGACATCAACAGGAAGAAGGGGAATCCCTAAAGCTAAACAAAATTTCTTATCAATAAAATTCCCAGCCGCGCCTGAATCTACCAGCGCCTTATGCTGGGAATGAGGTGCTACCTGTGGAAAACTCACAGGCAAACAGAAATGTGCAATAGAGAGCTCTGGGTGAGTGGGCGCCTACTCACCTGGAAGGAATCCCCAGTGCGGGACCTGTCGTCCTCTCCCCTAGGAGGCCATCCCCAGCACCTAGCCGCGGTGTGTCCTCCCCCGACCACAGTTGGTGCAGGGGATGGACCCCCTAGTAAGCCAACCCCTCTTCTCTCTAGCGCCAGCACCCCCGAGCTCCATGGGACACGGCTCGGAGGCGCTGGAGGGTGAAATGGACGGGCCCCCTCGGAATGTCCGCGGGTAGCTAGTAGGTTATCCAGCCTGATGGACATGTCGACCAACTGGTCGAACGAGAGGCTGGTGTCCCTACAAGCCAGCTCCCGACGGACGTCCTCTCGTAGACTACACCTGTAGTGATCGACGAGAGCCCGATCATTCCACCCTGCATCTGCCGCTAGAGTACGGAATTCGAGGGCGAACTCTTGCGCACTCCTCCTCCCCTGCCGGAGGAAGACCAGACGCTCCCCCGCCGCTTTCCCCTCCGGGGGATGGTCAAACACCACCCTGAAGCGGCGGGAGAACTCGTCGTACGTGATGGTGTCCGCGTCGATCCTCCTCCACTCCCGCGTTGGCCCATTCCAATGCCTTCCCGGAAAGGCAGGAGATCAGGGCGGACACGCTCTCATGTCCCGAGGGCGCCGGGTGCACGGTGGCCAGGTACAGCTCCACCTGGAGAAGGAATCCCTGACACCCGGCCGCGGTTCCATCGTAGGACCTCGGGAGCGAGAGTTGGACTCCTCTGGGTTCCGGTGCTGGAATGGGCGGACTGGCCGATGGTGCTGGCAGGGAGGGTGGCGGTGGAGGCGTTCCCCAGCCTCGAATGGTGGTGATCACCTCCTGCAGTGCGGTCCCCATCTGCAGGATCTGGTCCCGTTGTTCCCGAACCTGGTCCTCCAGCGTCGTCTGGGCTGCTGCGGCTCCTGCTGATTCCATTTTAAGGTGTGTTATTCTGTCACGCGTGCTGTAGGTGGGTGTAGTGGTGGAATCAAACGCAGGACACCGAAGTATAGTCCAACAGACTTTAGTAACTCTCCAACAAGGAAATTACGAGAACACTTGCCCGAAGGCGAAATAACGCACGAAGGCGCACAAAACAAATGCGCACTACACAGGTGCGAAAACACTCCACGCAGTGGAGGGAAGCTCAACCGAGCGAAATAGCGAACATCAGCCCTACACCACGACAGACAAAAATCTGACAAAAGCAAACGAACATGAAACATACAACGGTGGCAGCTAGTATTCCGGAGACAACGAACGCCGAAGCCTGCCCGAACAAGGGAGAGAGGCAGCCTCGGCCGAAACCGTGACACTCGTACCCTTTGCCCAGGGTGGACGATTGTGTGGACCATGTTGGCGCTGCTAAATACGTTAGAAAGTTTGATCTGCTGAAGGGATATTGGCAGGTCCCTCTAACTCAGAGCGCCAAAAACACTACTAGACTATCGAGAAGGAGACGCTCACTTTGGTACTGTCTCTTCAGCATTTCGAGGTTCATGTATTGTTCTCTACCCCTATGGTGGTCTATACCGATCACAACCCTCTAGTTTTCCTGCAAAAGACGAGCTCCACGAACAGCCGACTCCTTCGCTGGAGTCTCATATTGCAGGAGTCTTCCCCCTTGAAATCAGACATATCTGCGGTAAGGACAACTTGGTTGCTGATTGTCTTTCAAGGGTGGGCAGTCAATACGTTTTGTGTTTTGTGTTTAGCCAGTGTGTAGCCCTGGCTCACAATTTATTTTGACTGCACGTTTTGCTGTTTTGGAGATTAGTTTTGTTTTGGTTGAGAGTTATAGAAATGTACATGATTTTACCTCTGTTTTAGGCAACTATATATACAAAAAATATAAAAGATTATACGAAAAAAAAGTGGCTGTTTTGTCTTGTTTCTTTTGAAGGAGGCGACGCATTTAAGTTGATCATATTGTGGGATGGAAGTTACTTTCTGTTGGTTGTGAGCAAACTTGTCCAACAAAAATATAAGATATATTTGTTGTCTTAAGTGGGAAGGTGTTACAGGCTTTGGTTTTTCCATTTCTATTTTGAGGTTAGATGTTAGCTCATTTAGCATGTGGGGCGCACCGATTGGTGTCACCTCGTTAGTCAGTAGGTGTTACACCTGTGCTGGCTTGTCCATCTCGTTAGTCGAAGGTGTTGGCCCAGGTGATATTTAAGAGTGGCTGGCCCAGCACTCCAGTTGTGTTGAGAGTAAACACCTTTAGATGTCTCTCTCTATTTGTGATCTAGAAAACATCCCTTTGTCTGATCTTCCCTGATTTCATTTTGCTCCACTTTTTGGAGCAAAAAGGGTTTTCTTTTGTTTGGCTCTTCTTGGGCAATTTTAGTGGGCGCTCATGGTGGGTGTCTTCTAGGTTCCAGTTGTTGTTGCTAGTCAACTTCCAGTGGACATCTCCATGAGTGTTTTTCAGAACCCCTCCTAAAAAGCACTGGTTTCTTTTTGGTTGTGGTCAGTGACTCTTTGTTAGTTCCCCTTCTATTTGATCTACATTATTTGGTTTTCTTGCTGGGGAATATACAAGTGGTTGTGATTCTGGATGGCCAGATTGCTAGTAAGAATTACAAGAAACTGCCATGTGGGGAATTTGTACGTGGCTTGTTTCATCTTGTTATTCATACTGTGTCTTGTGTTGATTGACTTCACGTCAAAACTTACAGTGAGGGAAAAGTATTTGATCCCCTGCTGATTTTGTACGTTTGCCCACTGACAAAGACATGATCAGTCTATAATTTTAATGGTAGGTTTATTTGAACAATGAATAACAACCAAAAAATCCAGAAAAACACGTCAAAAATGTTATTAATTGATTTGCATTTTTATGAGGGAAATAAGTATTTGACCCCTCTGCAAAACATGACTAAGTACTTGGTGGCAAAACCTTTGTTGGCAATCAGAGGTCAGACGTTTCTTGTAGTTCGCCACCAGGTTTGCACACATCTCAGGAGGGATTTTGTCCCACTCCTCTTTGCAGATCTTCTCCAAGTCATTAAGGTTGAGGCTGTTTTGGGTCATCGTCATGCTGGAATATCCACCCCACGACCCCATTTTCAATGCCCTGGCTGAGGGAAGGAGGTTCTCACCCAAGATTTGACAGTACATAGCCCTGTCCATCGTCCTTTGATGCGGTGAAGTTGTCCTGTCCCCTTAGCAGAAAAACACCCCCAAAGCATAATGTTTCCACCTCCATGTTTGACGTTGGGGATGGTGTTCTTGGGGTCATAGGCAGCATTCCTCCTCCTCCAAACACAGCGAGTTGAGTTGATGCCAAAGAGCTCGATTTTGGTCTCATCTGATCACAAGACTTTCACCCAGTTCTCCTCTGAATCATTCAGATGTTCATTGGCAAACTTCAGACAGGCCTGTATATGTGCTTTCTTGAGCAGGGGGACCTTGCGGGCGCTGCAAGATTTCAGTCCTTCACGGCGTAGTGTGTTACCAATTGTTTTCTTGGTGACTATGGTCCCAGCTGCCTTGAGATCATTGACAAGATCCTCCTGTGTAGTTCTGGGCTGATTCCACACCATTCTCATGATCATTGCAACTCCACGAGGTGAGATCTTGCATGGAGCCCCCAGGCCAAGGGAGATTGACAGTTCTTTTGTGTTTCTTCCATTTGTGAATAATCGCACCAACTGTTGTCACCTTCTCACCAAGCTCCTTGGTAATGGTCTTGTAGCCCATTCCAGCCTTGTGTAGGTCTACAATCTTGTCCCTGACATCCTTGGAGAGCTCTTTGGTCTTTGCCATGGTGGAGAGTTTGGAATCTGATTGATTGATTGCTTCTGTGGACAGGTGTCTTTTATACAGGTAACAAGATGATATTAGGAGCACTCCCAATCTCAGCTCGTTACCTGTATAAAAGACACCTGGGAGCCTATAAATCTTTCTGATTGAGAGGGGGGTCAAATACTTATTTCCCTCAATAAAATGCAAATCAATTTCTAACATTTTTGACATGCGTTTTTCTGGATTATTTTGTTGTTATTCTGTCTCTCACTGTTCAAATAAACCTACCTTTAAAATTATAGACTGATCATTTATTTGTCAGTGGGCAAACGTACAACATCAGCAGAATAATCAAATACTTTTTTCCCTCACTGTATATGGGTAAAATTTGCTATCTAACCAACAACAGTAACGATGTACAGTACCAGTCAAAAGTTTGGACACCTACTCATTCAAGGGTTTATCTTATTTTTTACATTGTAGATTAATAGTGAAGACATCAAAACTATTAAATAACATATATGGAATCATCTAGTAACCAAAACAGTGTTAAACAAATAAAAACATATATATACATATTTTATATTTGAGATTCTTCAAATAGCCACCCTTTGCCTTGATGACAGCTTTGCACACTCTTGGCAGAATTGGTGGAATGGTATCAAACCCATGGTTTCTATGTGTTTGATGCCATTCTATTTGCTCTGTTCCAGCCATTATTACTAGCCGTCCACCCCTCAGCAGCCTCCACTGATGTATATACTTTTACATGAATCATACATGAATCTCACACACACCATGCCTAAGGCTGTCTCTCTGATATCTGGAGGTCATTGCCACCTGTCCTACTGTAGTCAATGATTAGTCCCAGTTAGTTTAGTAACAAAACCATAAACACTGTTTTCATAACTGATGGTTATTTATGATCCAACCCTTCATTCTGGTGATGTCACCGCAAAGAGGTTAAAAATATGAGTTAAAATGGAAACAGTAACATTCACACTCTATCCATAAGTGGCAGAGAAGTGTCTTGTCCTTCTAGATTCCATGTTAATATTAGATCAAGTATAAAACAGAGAGGTGTCTTGTCCTTCTAGATTCCATGTTAAAGATATAAAAACAGAGAGTGTCTTGTCCTTCTAGATTCCATGTTAATATTAGATAAAGTATAAAACAGAGGTGTCTTGTCCTTCTAGATATCATGTTAGATAAAACAGAGTACAGAACAATAATGTACTAGAAAGGAAGTGTCTTTAATCTAGGTTGAATGATTTATTAAAATAGCAGGACGTGGACATTGTTTATGTTCAGTATGATAAAAGCACAAGAAACAAACATACAGTATATCTGAAACATAAACAGTCATTTCAAATGTATTTAGTACTGTAAAACTTAACAGTAATTGATTGACAGCGGCTATTGAATGATATTATACCCCTATTATACAACTCATTGTTTGACATATTAATAAATTGTTGTGTGTCAGCTTGTGTAGAGGACATGTGTCGGTCATGATTGGTTGCTCATGGTCACGTGATGAGGTAGCCCCGCCTGCAACTTCAAAATCAGTGTCTCGGCCCAAAAGGGAATTTCCTCTAACTAAGAGGTTGTTTTCTCCCGTTGGAGACTCAGGTTCAGATCAGTGTGTGTGTGTGTGTGTGTGTGTGTGTGTGTGTGTGTGTCGCGTCTGAATGTGTGTTTGTCTCCTACCTGTAGTTTAGAGTACCATTCTACCAAATCACGCCAGTCTTCAGACCATCATTAACATAAAGTAGATTAATCAGCAGTGCAGAGAAATTACCTATGAGAAGCCTCTTTCTCACAGATCCATTCTTGTGAAAATGAACACTTAAAATCCCTCCATACTTCATGGCCTGTTGACAGGTAAAGATTTCCCCCACAGTTCTCCACTCCACCACCATCAGGCTCTCCACTCCTCCAATAGCTGCAGTAGAAACAACAGAGTTAGACTAGCCACTCTCTTAGAACCTAGAGTATGAACAACACAGAGAGTCAGTCCTACTCCTTCCACTGTGGTCAGTGTTATTACAGCAGTAGTCTCTTACCTTGGGGTGGTCAGTGTTATTAGAGCAGTAGTCTCTTACCTTGGGGTGGTCAGTGTTATTAGAGCAGTAGCCTCTTACCTTGGGGTGGTCAGTGTTATTATAGAGCAGTAGTCTCTTACCTTGGGGTGGTCAGTGTTATTATAGAGCAGTAGTCTCTTACCTTGGGGTGGTCAGTGTTATTAGAGCAGTAGTCTCTTACCTTGGGTTGGTCAGTGTTAATAGAGCAGTAGTCTCTTACCTTGGGGTGGTCAGTGTTATTAGAGCAATAGTCTCTTACCTTGGGGTGGTCAGTGTTATTAGAGCAGTAGTCTCTTACCTTGGGGTGGTCAGTGGGGTGCCGTCCACCCATTTCCAGGTCCCCTCAGTAACAGAGTCAGTCAGACCAATCCAGGCAAAAGTGACTGCTTCAAACCCATTGATGAATGCCTGTTGTGGTGGCACAGAAAAAGCATTGTTAATAATACATGATAAATACAGTAGTTCTCTCTGTCTCTGTCGCTCTCTCTCACCTGTTCCTCTTCACTGTTAATGATCACCAGGTCTGCTCCTCTCTCCAGACAGTCCTGTCTACTCTCAGTCCAGGATTTCTTCTCAGTAGAGAGGTAGTAACAGCTGCAGCCAAACCTTCTCCATCCTTCAGGACAGGACCCTAGAAGTTTGACATTTTTACTATCTTTGACACTCGAATGTTACAAAAAAGAATGTATGAAAAAAAAAAAAGGACATGAAATAGAAAAGTAAAAATATTTAAATAAAATATTCTAATAAACTCTTCCAATGAGCTGATTGAGATGTCACCTTGCAGCTTTAGGTAATAATTCAAATGTTCTGGGGATTTCACAGAGCAATTGTTTGTGTGAATTGCCTGTTTGCCTATACCTTTTACACTGAACAAAAATATAAATGAAACATGCAACAATTTCAAAGATTCTACTTAGTTACAGTTTATAAGGCAATCAGTCAATATTGCCCCACTCCACATCAATGGCTGTGCAAAGTTGCTGGTTATTGGAGGGAACTGGAACACGCTGTTGCACACGTCGATTCAGAGCATCACAAACATGCTCAATGGGTAACATGTCTGGTGAGTATTCAGGCCTTGGAAGAACTGGGACATATTCAGATTCCAGGAATTGTGTACAGATCCTTGCTACATGCAGATGAGCTTCCCTGAGACGATTTCTGACAGTTTGCGCAGAAATTATTTGGTTGTGCAAACCCACAGTTTCATCAGCTGTCTGGGTGGCAGGTGAAGAAGCCAGATGTGGAGGTCCTGACCTGGCATGGTTACACGTGGTCTGCGGTTGTGAGGCCGTTTGGACGTACTGCCAAATTCACTAAAACGACATTGGAGGTGGCTTATGGTAGAGAAATGAACATTCAATTATCTGGCAACAGCTCTGGTCGACATTCTTGCGGTCACCATGCCAACTGCATGCTCCCTCAAAACATGTGAAGAGTCGTCGTCGTCTGGTGAGGTTGTGTCTCTCTCTGGTGGGAGGTAAGCTTGGCTTATATGGCTTATATACATAGTTTGGGCTTTGTCGAGTAAAGCTTAAACTATGTACAGTGGGGGAAAAAAATATTTAGTCAGCCACCAATTTTGCAAGTTCTCCCACTTAAAAAGATGAGAGAGGCCTGTAATTTTCATCATAGGTACACGTCAACAATGACAGACAAAATTAGAAAAAAAATCCAGAAAATCACATTGTAGGATTTTTTATGAATTTATTTGCAAATTATGGTGGAAAATAAGTATTTGGTCAATAACAAAAGTTTGTCAATACTTTGTTATATACCCTTTGTTGGCAATGACACAGGTCAAACGTTTTCTGTAAGTCTTCACAAGGTTTTCACACACTGTTGCTGGTATTTTGGCCCATTCCTCCATGCAGATCTCCACTAGAGCAGTGATGTTTCCTGAGTGGCGCAGTGGTCTAAGGCACTGCATCGCAGTGCTAACTGTGTCACTAGAGATCCTGGTTCGAATCCAGGCTCTGTCGCAGCCGGCCGCGACCGGGAGACTCATGGGCGGCGCACAATTGGCCCAGCGTGCGTCCAGGGTAGGGGAGGGAATGGCCGGCAGGGATGTAGCTCAGTTGACAGAGCATGGTGTTTGCAACGCCAGGGTTGTGGGTTCAATTCCCACAGGGGGCCAGTATAAAAAAAAAAATGTAAGTCGCTCTGGATAAGAGCGTCTGCTAAATGACTAAAATGTAATGTAAATGTAATGTTTTGGGGCTGTCGCTGGGCAACACAGACTTTCAACTCCCTCCAAAGATTTTCTATGAGGTTGAGATCTGGAGACTGGATAGGCCACTCCAGGACCTTGAAATGCTTTTTACGAAGCCACTCCTTCATTGCCCGGGCGGTGTGTTTGGGATCATTGTCATGCTGAAAGACCCAGCCACGTTTCATCTTCAATGCCCTTGCTGATGGAAGGAGGTTTTCACTCAAAATCTCACGATACATGGCCCCATTCATTCTTTCCTTTACACGGATCAGTCGTCCTGGTCCCTTTGCAGAAAAACAGCCCCAAAGCATGATGTTTCCACCCCCATGCTTCACAGTAGGTATGGTGTTCTTTGGATGCAACTCAGCATTCTTTGTCCTCCAAACACGACAAGTTGAGTTTTTACCAAAAAGTTATATTTTGGTTTCATCTGACCATATGACATTCTCTCAATCCTCTTCTGGATAATCCAAATGCACTATAGCAAACTTCAGACGGGCCTGTACATGTACTGGCTTAAGCAGGGGGACATGTCTGGCACTGCAGGATTTGAGTCCCTGGCGGCGTGGTGTGTTACTGATGGTAGGTTTTGTTACTTTGGTCCCAGCTCTCTGCAGGTCATTCACTAGGTCCCCCCGTGTGGTTCTGGGATTTTTGCTCACTGTTCTTGTGATCATTTTGACCCCACGGGGTGAGATCTTTGCGTGGAGCCCCAGATCGAGGGAGATTATCAGTGGTCTTGTATGTCTTCCATTTCCTAATAATTGCTCCCACAGTTGATTTCTTCAAACCAAGCTGCTTACCTATTGCAGATTCAGTCTTCCCAGCCTGGTGCAGGTCTACAATTTTGTTTCTGGTGTCCTTTGACAGCTCTTTGGTCTTGGCCATAGTGGAGTTTGGAGTGTGACTGTTTGAGGTTGTGGACAGGTGTCTTTTATACTGATAACAAGTTCAAACAGGTGCCATTAATACAGGTAACGAGTGGAGGACAGAGGAGCCTCTTAAAGAAGAAGTTACAGGTCTGTGAGAGCCAGAAATCTTGCTTGTTTGTAGGTGACCAAATACTTATTTTCCACCATAATTTGCAAATAAATTCATAAAAAATCCTACAATGTGATTTTCTGGACTTTTTTCTTCTCATTTTGTCTGTCATAGTTGACGTGTACCTATGATGAACATTACAGGCCTCTCTCATCTTTTTAAGTGGGAGAACTTGCACAATTGGTGGCTGACTAAATACTTTTTTCCCCCACTGTATTTAAATTGTAGTTAGGTATTGTAGGTAGTTATCGTGGGTTGTTGTATGTAATTATTGTAGGTTAATATTGTATTCGGCTGAGCCCGGTGAAGCACGAATCTAGATAGCCCACTACCTGGACTAGCTAGCGGGTAGCTACTGGTAAGTATTAGCAACTGTGGATAGTTGTTTCACGCCTGAGAGTACCTGTAATTACGCCAGCTTGCTGCCTACAATAATTACATACAATAATATCTACCATTCAGCTGTTTTTCTAACCTCATTCTTCTGAAGCGTTAACGTTAGGTAGTAAGTGGCTACTGTGCTTGAAATTTAGCTAGCTTGTTGCTACCTGGATAGCTACTAAACAATAGCTGGAATGACCTAGCGAACAGACGCGAACTGGCTGAGTCAATTCAGTGGCTAGCTTTGCACTTGGCTAGCTAACAGTAGCTGCTAGGGGTAGGTTATAACCTACATTTGTGTTTTGTTTTTACATACTGGTAGCCAGAGTCGTTCAAGGGAATTCAGGACATGGGTGACTAGTTAACGTTAGCTTGGCTCTCTCTGTGTGTTCGTGCCATGGGAGGAGGGGTTTCTTCTTTGTCTGAAAGCAATGGCTAGCTAGTATGCTAACTATTCTAGCTTTCTAGCTAACCCTCCAGTCCCTCGACTTCTTGGCGCTGACAGAAACATGGATTACCACTGAAAACACTGCTACTCCTACTGCTCTCTCTCGTCTGACCATCTGTTCTCGCATACCCCGAGAGCATCTGGTCTGCGGGGTGGTGGCACAGGAATCCTCATCTCTCCCAAGTGGACATTCTCTCTTTTCCCCTGACCCATCTGTCTATCTCCTCATTTGAATTCCATGCTGTCACAGTCACTAGCCCATTCAAGCTTAACATCCTTGTCATTTATCATCCTCCAGGTTCCCTTGGAGAGTTCATCAATGAGCTTGACACCTTGATAAGTTCCATTCCTGAGGAAGGCTCACCCCTCACAGTTCTGGGGGACTTCAACCTCCCCTACGTCTACCTTTGACTCATTTCTCTCTGCCTCCTTCTTTCCACTCCTCTCCTTCTTTTGACCTCACCCTCTCACCGTCCCCCTACTCACAAGGCAGGCAATACGCTTGACCTCATCTTTACTAGATGCTGTTCTTCTACTAATCTCACTGCAACTCCCCTCCATGTCTTCGACCACTACTTTGTATCCTTTCTCTCTCGCTCTCCTCCAACACTACTCACTCTGCCCCTACTCAGATGGTAATGCGCCATCGCAACCTTCGCTCTCTCTCCTCTTCTCTCTCCTCTTCCATCCTATCATCTCTTCCCTCTGCTCAATCCTTCTCCCTCCAATCTCCTGATTCTGCCTCCTCAACCCTCCTCTCCCTCCTTTTCTGCATCCTTTGACTCTCTATGTACCCTATTCTCCCCGGCCGGCCCGGGCCTCCCCCTCCTGCTCCGTGGCTTGATGACTCATTGCGAGCTCACAGAACAGGGCTCCAGGCAGCCGAGCGGAAATGGAGGAAAACTAGACTCCCTGCCGGACCTGGCATCTTTTTCACCCCCTCATCTCTACATTTTCTTCATATTTTTCTGCTGCTAAAACCACTTTCTACCACTCTAAATTCCAAGCATCTGCCTCTGACCTAGAAAGCTCTTTGCCACCTTCTCCTCCCTGCTGAATCCTCCTCCCCCCTCCTCTCTGTGGATGACTTCCACAAACATTTTGAAAAGAAGGTTGACGACATCCGATCCTCGTTTGTTAAGTCAAATGACACTGCTGGTCCTGCTCACACTGCCCTACCCTATGCTGACTTCTTTCTCCCCCCTCTCTCCAGATAAAATCTTGCCGACTTGTGAAGGCTGGCCACCCATCAACCTGCCCAGTTGACCCTATCCCCTCCTCTCTTCTCCAGACCATCTCCGGTGACCTTCTCCCTTACCTCACCTTGCTCATCAACTCATCCTTGACCACTGGCTATGTCCCTTCCATCTTCAAGAGAGCGAGAGTGCAAAGAGTGCAAAGAGCCTTGGCGTGACCCTGGACAACACCCTGTCGTTCTCCGCTAACATCAAGGCGGTGACCCGATCCTGTAGGTTCATGCTCTACAACATTCGGAGAGTACGACCCTGCCTTACACAGGAAGCGGCACAGGTCCTTATCCAGGCACTTGTCATCTCCCGTCTGGATTACTGCAACTTCGCTGTTGGCTGGGTTCCCTGCCTGTGCCATTAAACCCCTACAACTCATCCAGAATGCCGGCAGCCCGTCTGGTGTTCAACCTTCCCAAGTTCTCTCACGTCACCCCGCTCCTCCACACCTCCACTGGCTTCCAGTTGAAGCTCGCATCTGCTACAAGACCATGGTGCTTGCCTACGGAGATGTCAGGGGAACGGCACCTCTGTACCTTCAGGCTCTGATCAGTCCCTACATCCAAACGAGGGCATTAAGCGGTTCATCCACCTCTGGCTTGCTGGCCCCCCTACCTCTGCGGAAGCACAGTTCCCGCTCAGCCCAGTCAAAACTGTTCGCTGCTCTGGCACCCCAATGGTGGAACAAGCTCCCTCACGACGCCAGGACAGCGGAGTCACTCACCACCTTCCGGAGACACTTGAAACCCCACCTCTTTAAGGAATACATGGGATAGGATGAAGTAATCCTTCTAACCCCCCTTACACCACCACCCAAAATGTTTTTTTTTAAATATATATATATATATATATATTGTAAAGTGGTTATCCCACTGGCTATAAGGTGAATGCACCAATTTGTAAGTCACTCTGGATAAGAGCGTCTGCTAAATGGCGTAAATGTAAAGTGACATTTATGGCATTGTGTAGTGGACAAAACTGCACATTATAGAGTGGCCTTTTATTGTCCCCAACACAAGGTGCACCTGTGTAATTATCATGCTGTTTAATCAGCATCTTGATATGCCACACCTGTCAGTTGGATGGATTATCTTGGCAAAAGAGAAATGCTCACTAACAGTGATGTAAACAAATGTGTACATACAGAACATTTCTGGGATCTTTTATTTCAGCTCATGAAACATGGGACCAACACTTTACATGTTGCGTTTATATATTTTTTTCTTCAGTGTATGTGTGACATTTTCACATTAAATGTAACTTTTGCAACTACTATTTAATCACACATTCAATAAGTGAGTAGCTTTGCACGAGCCTTGGCTTGAGAGAGTCCGGAACAGCTCATAGGATCTAGGCTCCTGCTCCTGTTTCTGTAGCGTGACCATAGTCACCAAGAAAACAATTGGTAACACACTACGCCGTGAAGGACTGAAATCCTGCAGCGCCCGCGAAAGGTCCCCCCTGCTCAAGAAAGCACATATACAGGCCCGTCTGAAGTTTGCCAATGAACATCTGAATGATTCAGAGGAGAACTGGGTGAAAGTGTTGTGGTAAGATGAGACCAAAATGGAGCTCTTTGGCATCAACTCAACTCGCCGTGTTTGGAGGAGGAGGAATGCTGCCTATGATCCCAAGAACACCATCCCCAACGTCAAACATGGAGGTGGAAACATTATGCTTTGGGGTGTTTTTCTGCTAAGGGGACAGGACAACTTCACCGCATCAAAGGGACGATGGACTGGGCCATGTACCGTCAAATCTTGGTGAGAACCTCCTTCCCTCAGCCAGGGCATTGAAAATGGGTCGTGGATGGGTATTCCAGCATGACAATGACCCAAAACACACGGCCAAGGCAACAAAGGAGTGGCTAAGAAGAAGCACATTAAGGTCCTGGAGTGGCCTAGCCAGTCTCCAGACCTTAATACCATAGAATATCTGTGGAGGGAGCTGAAGGTTCGAGTTGCCAAACATCAGCCTCGAAACCTTAATGACTTGGAGAAGATCTGCAAAGAGGAGTGGGACAAAATCCCTCCTGAGATGTGTGCAAACCTGGTGGCCAACTACAAGAAGCGTCTGACCTCTGTGACTGCCAACAAGGGTTTTGCCACCAAGTACTAAGTCATGTTTTGCAGAGGGATCAAATACTTATTTCCCTCATTAAAATGCAAATCAATTTATAACATTTTTGACATGTGTTTTTCTGGATTTTGTTGTTATTCTGTCTCTCACTGTTCAAATACACCTACCATTAAACTTATTGACTGATTTACATTTACATTTACGTCATTTAGCAGACGCTCTTATGCAGAGACTGATCATGTCTTTGTCAGTGGGCAAACACACAAAATCAGCAGGGGATCAAATACTTTTTTCCTCACTGTAACAGAAACTCAGATTTGTTGTGTGCAAAAATATGTGAACCCCTTCAGTCAATAGCTTGTGGCACCTCCTTTAGCAGGATAACTTGGACTAAACGTCTCCTATAGCCAGTAATTAGTCTCTGACATCTCATTTGAGGGATTTTTTGCGCCTCCTCCTTAGTCAGCATCTCGATTGGATTTACATTTTACATTTTAGTCATTTAGGTCAGGACTTTGACTTGGCCAATCCAAAACACAAATCTTCTTTCTCTTGAGCCATTGTTTGGTAGATTTGCTTTTATGCTTTGGGTCGTTGTCTTGTTGAAAGATCCATTTTCGGCCCAGCTTTAGATCCTTGACTGATGGCCTGACCTTCTGTTCAAGAATCTCCTGGTATACCTCAGAATTCATGGTTCCCTTAATGATGTGGAGTTGTCCAGGTCCAGAGGAGGAAAAGCAGCCCCATATCATGACATTCCCACCACCATGCTTGACCGTTGGGTTAAGGTTATTTTAGTGGTAGGAGGTGTTGGGTTTTCACCAAACATCGCGGGGTGTTGATTGTGACCAAAAGGTCAATTCTGGACTTCCAGAAACCTTCAGGTTTGTCCAAGTGGTCCATGGCAAAGTTAAGATGGGCAGTTTGGTTATTTGTTGACAGCAGAGGCTTCTTCCTAGCAACCCTCCCATGAATGGCATTTCGATTCAGTAATCTTATTGTTGAAGCATGCACAGTTATCTGAGAAGCAGCAAGGAGGTATGCAATCTCTAAGATGTTTGGGTTGGCTTTTACCTGATTTATGATTGTTCTTGTGGACCTTGGGGATAAGTCCATCCACTCCTAGGCCAAGTTGCTGTCATGTTAAATGCTCTCCATTTGTAAATGATTTGCCTCAGTGGACTGATGAAGCTCAAATCTTTTGAGATGATTTATAGCCTTCCCCAGACTAATGTGCCCTCACTACCCTCGTCCTGATGTCCTCAGATCTCCTTTCCTCTCGGCATGGAGTGCTTTTCATTCACCTGGATGAGTAACACCAAACTGACCAGGTTTCTATTTATCAGAAACCCGCCCAAACTCTTTCCTAATGATCTCTCCTTTGATTGGTTCATTTGGTTGCTAATTATTTACCCACCTGATTCTACTTACCTACTTGATTTAATCAATGCAACATGGGGTTCACTTATTTTTGCACCTGCACTAATACCTTTTAAAAATTGTGTTTTTCTACTACAGGCATGATTTCCTCTACACCAACATATGGTATTGGGAAATATAAACCTGTTATGTCAGATAAAAAGACTGGTTCTGATTAAATGAAGATTTCATGGTAAAAACAGAAAAATCTGTAATTGCACAGGGGGTTCACATACTTTCAAGCAGCACTGTATGTCTTGTGTCTGTATAGTTGTGCATATACCTTCGCACTTTTCCACATTTTGTTACGTTACAGCCTTATTCTAAAATGTGTTAAATTGTTTTTTTTACCTCATCAATCTACACACAATACCCCATAAATGACAAAAGGGAAGATTTTCTAATTTATTTAAAATAAAAACAGAAATATCACATTTACATAAGTATTCACACCTTTACTCAGTATTTTGTTGAAGCACCTTTGGCAGCGATTACAGCCTCGAGTCTTCTTGGGTATGATGCTACAAGCTTGGCACACCTGTATTTGGGTAGTTTCTCCCATTCTTCTCTGCAGATCCTCTCAAGCTCTGTCGGGTTGGATGGGGACGTCGCTGCACATCTATTTTCAGGTCTCTCCAGAGAGGTTCGATCGGGTTCAAGTCCGGGCTCTGGCTGGGCCACTCAAGGACATTCAGAGACTTGTCCCGAAGCCACTCCTGCATTGTCTTGGCTGTGTGCTTAGGGTGGTTGTCCTGTTGGAAGGTGAACCTCGCCCCAGGCTGAGGTTGTGAGCACTCTGGAGCAGGTTTTCATCAAGGATATAAGCACTTTGCTCCGTTCATCTTTGCCTCGATCCTGACTAGTCTCCCAGTCCCTGCCGCTGAAAAACAACCCCACAGCATGATGCTTCCACCACCATGCTTCACCGTAGGGATGGTGCCAGGTTTCCTCCAGATGTGACACTTGGCATTCAGGCCAAGTGGGCTGTCATGTGCCTTTTACTTAGGAGTGGCTTCCGTCTACATTTACATTTACATCATTTAGCAGACGCTCTTATCCAGAGCGACTTACAAATTGGTGCATTCAACTTATGATAGCAAGTGGGACAACCACTTTTTTTCTTATTTTTTTAAATGGGGGGTGGGGGAGGGGGAGGTACAAGGATTGCTTTATACTATTCCAGGTATTCCTTAAAGAGGTAGGGTTTCAAGTGTCTACCATGAAGCCTGATTGGTGGAGTGCTGCAGAGATGGTTGTCCTTCTGGAAGGTTCTCCCATCTCCACAGATGAACTATAGAGCTCTGTCAGAGTGATCATCAGGTTCTTGGTCCCTTCCCTGACCAAGGCCCTTCTCCCCCGATTGCTCAGTTTGGCCAGGTGTCCAGCTTTAAGAAGAGTCTTGGTGGTTCCAAACATCTTCCATTTAGGAATGATGAGGCCACTGTGTTCTTGGGGACCTTCAATGCTGCATAACTTTTTTTGGTACCCCTCCCCAGATCTATGCATCGACACAATCCTGTCTCGGAGCTCTGCAGACAATTTATTCGACCTCATGGCTTGATTTTGATCTGACATGTACTGTCAACTGTGGGATCCTGGAAAAAATTTAAATTAAATAGGTACACCGCTGACGCTTAGTTTTATCGTAGGACCACACCTTCACTTTATCTCCTTAATGCTGGAGTGCCAAGCAGACACTCATCGGGTACAATTTTTACAGCCTTTCATATGACTCGGTCGGGGATCGAACTCCCAAACTTCCAACTCAGGGTGGACACTAACCATTCTTAAAGATGCCACAGTGAATTATAAACGATGTCGAACAACAATATATCTAACTTCCCTTGACTGACAAAACAAAATCTAAAGGAAGTTCTAGGTAGTTCTGATTATTTCTGATCTCCTATGGCATGTGTTGAGCTCACGGCAAAACACAGTTCCTGTCATTTGTTTCTGGTCCTAATGGCCACAGCTAAGCGCTGACAATCCTTCTTGAACATGCTTGTCTGTGAGATAACCGGTCAAACTGTGGATCATTATATTTGTTTTTTTGTGGGGGGCTGTCCTTACCTTTCATTATCCAGTTCAGCCTTTCTATCTCCTTCTGTAGCTGGTCTCACTCTGCAGTGGCATCTGTAAAAGGGAAAAGTCAATCAAAATGTGTAACCGTCACAACATTGACTACAAATGTTTTAGTACAAAAAAAAAAAAACACTTACAGGAATCCCACAGGCCTATGATCACAGCCAGTAGAACACACACTGCAGCAACTCTGGAGGGTCTCTTCCACCACTGAAAATGTACTGAATAACAAATTATTAAAGTAAGATCTTTGGTAATGTGTTAATGTGTTTTACTTGTATCATCAGTGCTTTATTTGAGCTGGATCCTGCGGGAACAGGATCCGACACCTCTCCATTTTGGACTGATGCATTACAGAACCTATTTGGCTGGATCCGCTACCTTTCGTAGCATGAAAAATGATTGTTAATGTTTGCAATGTAAAAATTATGATTAAAGCGCTCAAAGTATCCTAGTTAATTCTCCTGCCCCCTAAAAGAAAATGCAATGTGAAAATGTCGATTTTCAGGCCGCGCCTGATATTCTGAGAATAATAAACTTTTAACTACTGTATTACACATGATGTTATTTCTAAATGGTTCACCTGATATGGATGAAAATACCATCAAATTAAAGCTGACGGTCTGCACTTTAACCTCGGTCATGATTTGAAATCCAAACTTTTTGAGTATAGAGCCATAAGAAGAAATGCTGCACTGTCGAGGGCACTGTAGGTAGGGGTAAGGTAGAGGCAGGTAGCCTCAATATTAACGGAGGAAACTGTAGATAGGGGTAAGGTAGAGGCAGGTAGCCTCAATATTAACGGAGGACACTGTAGGTAGGGGTAAGGTAGAGGCAGGTAGTCTCAATCTTAACGGAGGACACTGTTGGTAGGGGTAAGGTAGAGGCAGGTAGTCTCAATATTAACGTAGGACACTGTAGGTAGGGGTAAGGTAGAGGCAGGTAGTCTCAATCTTAACGGAGGACACTAGGTAGGGGTAAGGTAGAGGCAGGTAGTCTCAATATTAACAGAGGACACTGTAGGTAGGGGTAAGGTAGAGACAGGTAGCCTCAATATTAACGGAGGACACTGTAGATAGGGGTAAGGTAGAGGCAGGTAGACTCAATATTAACGGAGGACACTGTAGATAGGGGTAAGGTAGAGGCAGGTAGCCTCAATATTAACGGAGGACACTGTAGGTAGGGATAAGGTAGAGGCAGGTAGTCTCATTATTAACGGAGGGCGCTGTAGGTAGGGGTAAGGTAGAGGCAGGTAGTCTCATTATTAACGGAGGCGCTGTAGGTAGGGGTAAGGTAGGGACAGGTAGCCTCAATATTAATGGAGGCACTGTAGGTAGGGGGTAAGGTAGAGGCAGGTAGTCTCAATATAATGGAGGGCACTGTAGGTAGGGGTAAGGTAGAGGCAGGTAGCCTCAATATTAACGGAGGTCACTGTAGGTAGGGTTAAGGTAGAGGCAGGTAGCCTTGAGGTTACAGTGTTGGGCCTGTAACCGAAAGGTTGCTGGTTCGAATGCCGGAGCAGACAAGTTGAAAAATATGTTGCTGTGCCCTTGAGCAAGGCAAATAATCCTAATTGCTCCAGGGACGCTGTGCATTGGAGCCATTGTGATCATTGTCAAGAAGTCACACCCATTCGCGTTCAGAGTGAGAAAGTAAAGGCTATAGAGAAATAATTACGCTCAAATGATGAGGATTTCTATCATCTTTAACAGGAGGAAAAGTAGAATATTAGTCAAAGTAGAAAATATAATGTACCTTTACATCCCATGCTGACACATCCATTATGATTAGTTCAGTCATTTTGATAACTAGTTAAAAATAAATAAACTTTGACACCAGACATAATACTTTAGTAGGGTACTTCCTTACCTGTGGTGAGGGTTGTTGACACCAGTTGACTTTGCTTTCCATTTTCCAACACAATGCAGACAGTGAAAGAGTACTGAGTACCACACTGCAGGTCAGAGAGAGTGATGCTGTGTGAAGATGTAGTAGTGATGTGTGGTTCTGTCCCTAGACAGTGGTAGGAGATCTGGTAATGATGTTGGGTTTGGTCCAATCCTGGTGGCTGGCTCCAGCTAACAGCAGCTGATGTGGTGTCCACTGAGTCAACAGTCAGCTGGTCTGGAGCAGGAAGTACTAAGGGGAAATAGATTATTGTCAGGGCTATAGTTTAACTCCAGAAATATATTACAGGAGGATTACAGCTTGCAATTCCTTTTGATATGAAAATCCAAATAACAAGGTGTGGATACCAAAAGTTGTTTTCAATTTCAACTTATTTCAGAAGAAATAGGGAATTATTTAAGAGCTGAGTCAAAGATCCATTTCCAGAAGCTCTGCACAGGCAGAAAAACAGGTCTAATTAACTTTAAACAAAAGTCCACTGAAGTTAGACTTTGTCCTATTTTGTTCACAAGCTACGTTGTTTTTCAATGTTTGAGTTTCAACTGCTAGGGAAGAGAAGACTATGCTTCTACTAATCAGACTCAATCTCACAGGAACAAACAGGGTTGGCAGGTCAAGCTAAAATTTCTAGCCCAATGACCACTCAAAACCCACACAAAGGCCTGAAAACAAGCCCCATTTGTTTTTTCACAGCAAGGGAAGAGTTTCCATATTTATACAATAAACCCTTTTCTCATAACGCTAGAGACAATTAAGAATAAATATATTACTACAATTCGGGTTTCCTCAAAATAATAATTATTGCAAGCTTTGACATAATAAAGGAATTTGAATACGTGACAAGAGAAAATATAATTTGCCCTTAAACTCACCAGATCATTTTCCATCAACGGATGTCGATTTAACTTGTTTGACTGCTATGATTAAGCAATAAGGCATAAGGGGGTATAGTATCTGGCCAACATACCAAGGCTAAGGGCTGTTTTTAACATGACACAACGCGGAATGCCTGGGTAAAGCCGTTAGCCGTGGTATATTGGCCATATGGGTGATTCTTTAACTATGGTACTTTTCTTGTCCCTGGATGAAATAATAAAAACTAAAAAACATTTCTTCTTTTTTGTTTTTGTCATACTTACTCCACCCTAAGGGGAACTTATAAAAAATGTATCATGGCTCAATCATTCTTTTTATTATATAATATGAGGCCTTTTATGCATGGTTTTTACTGTTTTCCCTCTGTCCCTAAGCCAGACTTTGTATCTTCAACCTCGCTTAATTCTAAATTAAATATTTAAATAATGTAGATTTCAAGTACAAATGATAAAATACCATTTATTTCAATTCTACATATTATATATTGTGATACATATTCACATTTTCCTATATTTTTCATAAATAGAACCCTTGTCCCTTGGGGTCACTGTCATTTCCACCACACTGTACAAAATAGAATCCTGGGATCAGTGTTTTAGGTTTGTATATTTTAGTAACCATAGCAACAGAAACTCCACAGTGGAACACATGGCTGGATGAAATGGTGTCCTCTACAGGGGTAATGAAAAGAAGAAAAATCAAGGTAAATATGAGTAAAACTGAGAGTATGTTTATTGGTCGTCATTTCCAAACAGCTCATATTTCACATGGACGTAAAAATAACTGGATACATTTAATTTAATAATGTGTAATTTGTGTATATTTAATGCTAACTCTAAAACTAATATTAGCAGGCTAACATAGCATGAGATTTTAGAGGGAAAGTGGGGAAATGTCATTTCCACCACAGTCATTTCCACCACGGTGTTCATTGTGGTGGTAAAGACAGGTTGTGGTGGAAATGACATTGTTCGATGCTAAACAGCAAATTATTTGGGCTATAATACTGATACTAAATTCAAAACAGTTTTAACAATATTACAATATTGTTGGTAAATAAGAGAACAATAGATAAGTAGGTTTGACATGATGTCTTGGCTCTTTCTTTAAGATGGCAAGCAATACCACAGCACAGAGGTCAAGATCATACAGAGAAAGAATAAAATCAGATCCACTTAAATATGCAGAGTCCCTCAAGAAGGACAGATAAAATACCTGAAGAAAAAGCAACAAGGTGTTGTTAAATCTGTGACAGAAATGCCGAAAAGAGAACAACGAAAAATGAGAAGACAGTGGCGAATTTCTCAACGAAACAGACGTAGGGAAATGGAAAATGGTCTCAGCAGTGAATAGTTTCATGGCACATACAACACCACCACCATCACCAGACAACATGAGTGTTAATGCAGAAGACATCCCTGAAACACCTCAGCTGTGTGAGCCTACACCAGAGAGAACTCCACAGAGGAAAAGAGGGAGAAAAAAGGTTGCGAAGGCAAAAGCAAAGGTGTACAGAGATCTTAATGACATTAAACAAAAGCTTGAGGATGCCCTCAGAAAAGTTGAAAAATACAAAAAAATAAGTAATCGACTGAAGAAGAACCTGGGGATCCTAGAGTCACCTAAAATGAAAACAAAGCAACAGATGCAGCAAGAAAGCAAGCAATTAAAGAAGACACTCCTATTCCATAACACCATTATGTCAGAAATAAGAAAAAAGTATCAGAATGTTGACAATCGTAAAGCTCGGCAACTGATCTCCAAACTTGTGGCTGGCAAGATCTTAAAAAAATACCGGCCATCAACTGTCAAGTTAATGTACATCACTGAGGGGGAAATTGAAGAGATGGATAGTCTCCTTCCTGATGACCTGCTGACCATCAAAGGAACCATGCAGATACATCAGGTATCACACATGTCACTTTTGTTATGAGAGTTTAACATTTTTCAATTTATATCTCCACAGTATTCAAATGCACTTTGTTCTTTTAGATTGTCTCTACAAGACCGGAGGAGATTTCTTGGCGAGTTCTCAGCTGCTTTTGTGCAGATCCCCATCCTTGCCAGTGTTTTGGTCTCAAAAAAGTAAACATACTGGGAGCACAGAACATGGAGACTGCATTGGGGATCACCAAGTTCAAGCACACTTACCAGCACATTTCAACCCATCATAGACCTGCATGAGGGACTGATTGGAAGTTGGTGTGTGGTACGGTATGATGGGGATCCTTACCCTGGCATTATACAGGATGTGGACCCTGAGGGTTGTGCTCTGGTGAGAACCATGAGTCATATTGGCAAAAACAAGTTCTTCTGGCCTATGAGAGATGATGTTATTTGGTACCGGCCAGAAGATGTGATCAGGCTGGTCCCAGAGCCTCAACCAGTAACAAAGAGGCATGTGATGGTGGAGCCAACAGTTTGGAAAGAAATATGCTCTGTTCTTGACCATGAAACATAACTGAACCTCTGGCCCATATGCAAGTTTGACAGATACAGTATTTAGCAAATACAATGTCTATTTAGTCAGATTCAACTTGTTATTCCACATGATTACGTTTGACAGTACATGGATTTACGATATAACACACATGACAGTAATGTTTAAGTACAGAGTGTTTGCTCTGGTTCAGCATAGGCATATACGTTTTCAATTTCAAAATATATTGCCTATTTTATCTGTTATTCAACTGGTTATATTAAGGTTATGTTAAGGTAATGATGACATAAAGGATTTGCTCTAGTTTGTACTAGTTTTTGCTCTAGTTCAGCATGTAGAAAACAGTGAAGAAATGATTTGCTGATTTTTAACACAAATTCATGTTTTTTTCATTTTTGGATTGTTTTTAATTTAAAAATATTGGTGATATGTTTTGTTCACAAATGCTGTTGCTTATTGATTTGCTCTGGTTCACCACATAGAGCAGTAGAAAAATTGTTTTTAATTGGAAGTTGCCTATCTGTCATTTCCGCCACACACTGTCTCTTCCGCCACGCCATGTCATTTCCACCACAACACATATTTTAAAGTAAAACATATAAAAAACATACAATCAAACCAACTATATTCAGTGGTGTTGATAATTGTGCAGTTAGGGCTAAGATTTGTGTATACACTATACAGATTTGTGTATACATTGACCTAGTTTTAGGTGTTTTTTAGTGTAAACATTGTAAAATCTCTACAGTTACATTTCTTTAAAAAATAATAAATTACAAATTTGAACAGATATGTGTGTGCTATTTAATCAAATATATTTATAACAGAAGATATTTCATTATTTTCTCTTAAAAATACATGTTTTGTTATGTGATGGAAATGACCGTTTTCTTGGACTGTCAGATAAAAATGGCAAAAAATATATATTAGTAAATACAAATCATCACAGCCAACTTCAGGGAAGGTTTCCAGACAGATTGAGAAACCAACTGATACTAAAAAATTGTTTGTAGAAATGTATTTATTTTCTGAAACTGTCTAGCTCAAAGAGTACCATAGTTGAAGAATTACCCATATACCACAAACCCCAGGGGTTCCTTATTGCTATTATAAATTGGTTTCCAACATAATTAGAGCAGTGTAAAGTAATGTTTTGTCATACCGGTGGTATATGGTCAGTTATAAACTGTGTGGTTCCGCGTTGCGTCGTGTGTAAGAACAGCCCTTAGCCATGGTATATTGGCAATATACCACACCTGCTTCGGCCTTATTACTTAATTATCCCAAAGCTTTCAGCAAATCAGCATTCAGGGCTGGAACCAGGTTTATAATTGTAAATAAATCTCCTTTCTGCATGTGTTTAACTATAGATAAATCCGACAGGAGAATATGAGTGATGAAAGTTGAAATCTCTGAACAAGATACACTTGTTAGGCTGGTTTCTGGGTGCTGTTATTATGTGCCAGATGTTAAGACTACAAACCGTTATAAATGGCCCATTTTACGAGATTGACTTGTCATTTCAATAGGCATAGGCCACAGACTAAAATCTGGGTTTATGATTGTAATTTAATTTCATCATGGTTTGCTTAGATAAAGGCAGGTAGCCTATATCCCCTTGTAGGCCTACATCTCATTTCAGGTAGTCTAAAGTAGCCTAGACAAGATGTAGGCAAGATGTAAACAACCATTTATCAGCTTGGTTAATTCAAATTAACAGACTAATTTATTAAACATGAATAGCGAGGCGATTTAGAGGTAAGAAGTGCTTGTTTCTCCCAATAGCCTGCTGGAATACACTACTGAGGAGGGGGTCATAATTTCAATCACTGAATTAAATATTAATAATATGTACATTAACTGAATATGCTTGTCAACAACAGCCAGTGTTTATTTTTTAGAATGTGTCTTACCTGTAGCCTAATCTGACTACTGTTACCATAATAACTACTGTTCATAACAACACAAGGCTACTACAACAACAAACTGAAGTTATTGGCTATTTATTAAATGGGTTTGCCAGCTACAGGTAGGCTACACAAGTGACACCAATTGATTTGCAATGACTCCAGTGATATCGTCATTTCAACATATTTATTGTATCAAATAGTAGCCTACAATGGCATATAATTTAATAAACTACTTGATGGCCAACAGAGGCAAATGTATCACTCTCCACATTAGCCTAATGGTGTGCTGCTCTCTCTCCTCTCGCTCACGTGACTCAGCCAATAACTGTATCTCAACACACCAACACAAAATCACACCCCTTCGGCCCTCCCCACCACTCACTCAGCAACAGCCAGCCTCACTTCCTGACAGTCAGCAGCAGGTCACAGTGGAAAAAATATATTTTTTAAAAAGAGAAATGCCAATGGCGGCCGCGGTGCAACATAGAAATACCCCAAAAACCCGCAACCAATACATTTTCACCCGCGACATCATTTTCAAATTAGCCAAATATTGTCAAAAACTGCAAACACTGCAACACTGGGCACAAACATGACTCCAGTCGCATTACCACGGTAACCTCTCGGCCTTATAGGGGCAGGTGAACATTGTCTCATCTGTGATATTTTGGTGAAGACTCAGGTCACAAAAAATGTAATTAAACAATTTACCATATTACTTATTACTAGTAATAGATGTATTGTTTTAGAAACATTACAAAGCATGCTCATCCATTTTTTTGTGTTTTGTTGGTAATTTTAGCGAGGGGGAAACAAATATCTTGGCTTGTAAACAATCTGAGTGGCTAGTAGATTTTTAAATCTACCTGCAACAGTTGCTGGTGGAACAAAAAGTAAATTTTAGGCCCTGTAAGCAGCCATGCCGGGGTTCAAGCTTTGGCCACATAGCGCCACCATCAGGACATATTGGACATATTGCCCTAGGATAAGCTACTTCTGTACTCCTTACCACGCTTGCCAAATATCAGTTCAACATCGAACATGTATTTTGGACCATTCTGAATGATGTTGACTACTTTAACTGTCTTCTCCAGAACCGCTGGCTGGAGAAGACGTTTAAAGTAGTCAACTGCTTTAGATATGAGAAGAATAAGCTAAAACAGGAAGTCACACAACAGAAGTTGGATGTGTAATGTAATAACAATTAAGAGTTTCCGCTATATTAACTTAGCAAAGGTGCTGTGAAAAGAATGCTGTGATTTAAAAATATTATCCGCAATAACAAGGGTTGCTCTAAGAAATCTAAGGCTTCATGCCACAATGATTACCGCCCTGTAGCACTCACTTCTGTAATCATGAAGAGCTTTGAGAGGCTGGTTATGGGACACATTAACTCCTTCATCCCAGCCACCCTAGAGACCCACTCCAATTTGCATACCGCCCCAACAGATCCATGGATGAATCAATCTCAATTGCTCTCCACACTGCCCTCACCCACCTAGATAACAGGAATAGCTTTGTGAGAATGCTGTTCAGTGACTACAGCTCAGCATTCAACACCATTATCCCCTCCAAGCTCGTCACCAAGCTTAGGACTGGGTCTGAACACCTCCCTCTGCAACTGGATCCTGGACTTCCTAATGGGCCGACCCCTCCACCACAGTCGTGGGTGACCATTAACACAGGGGGTGTGTGCTTAGTCCCCTCCTGTACTCCCTGTTCACCCAAGACTGTGTGGCAATGCACGACTACAAAACCATTATCAAGTTCGCTGACGACACAACGGTGGTAGGGCTGATCACCGACAGGGAGGAGGTCAGTGACCTGGCAGTGTGGTGCCGGAGCAACAACCTCTCCCTCAACTTCAGCAAGACCAAGGAGCTGTGTGCCCCCATCCACATCGACACAGCAGCAGTGGAGCAGGTAGACAGTTTCAAGTTCCTCAGTGTCCAAATCACTGAATGTCCTGAAAAGGTTCTACAGCTGTACCTTCGAGAGCATATTGACTGGCTGCATCACTGCTTGGTATGGCAATAGCACCACCCCTCGATCGCATGGCGCTACAGAGGGTGGTGCGGACAGCCCAGTACCTCACTGGGACCGAGCTCCCTGCCATAAAGGACCTCTATATCAGGCGGTGTGGAAAGAAGGCTCAGAAAATCGTCAAAGGCCCCAACCACCGAAGCCATAGACTATTTTCTCTGCTGCCGCACGGCAAGAAATACCGGTGTATCAAGTCTGACACTATTGAACAGCTTCTATCCCCAAGCAATACGACTGATGAAAAAACTACAGTGGGGAAAAAAAGTATTTAGTCAGCCACCAATTATGCAAGTTCTCCCACTTAAAAAGATGAGGCCTGTAATTTTCATCATAGGTACACGTCAACTATGACAGACAAAATGAGAAAAAAATATCCAGAAAATCACATTGTAGGATTTTTAATGGATTTATTTGCAAATTATGGTGGAAAATAAGTATTTTGTCAATAACAAAAGTTTCTCAATACTTTGTTATATACCCTTTGTTGGCAATGACACAGGTCAAACATTTTCTGTAAGTCCTCACAAGGTTTTCACACACTGTTGCTGGTATTTTGGCCCATTCCTCCATGCAGATCTCCTCTAGAGCAGTGTGTTTTGGGGCTGTCGCTGGGCAACACAGACTTTCAACTCCCTCCAAAGATTTTCTATGGGGTTGAGATCTGGAGACTGGCCAGGCCACTCCAGGACCTTGAAATGCTTCTACAAGCCACTCCTTGTTGCCGGGCGGTGTGTTTGGGATCATTGTCATGCTGAAAGACCCAGCCACGTTTCATCTTCAATGCCCTTGCTGATGGAAGGAGGTTTTCACTCAAAATCTCACGATACATGGCCCCATTCATTCTTTCCTTTACATGGATCAGTCGTCCTGGTCCCTTTGCAGAAAAAACAGCCCCCAAAGCATGATGTTTCCACCCCCATGCTTCACAGTAGGTATGGTGTTCTTTGGATGCAACTCAGCATTCTTTGTCCTCCAAACACGACAAGTTGAGTTTTTACCAAAAAGTTATATTTTGGTTTCATCTGACCATATGACATTCTCCCAATCCTCTTCTGGATCATCCAAATGCACTCTAGCAAACTTCAGACGGGCCTGGACATGTACTGGCTTAAGCAGGGAGACACGTCTGGCACTGCAGGATTTGAGTCCCTGGCGGCGTAGTTTGTTACTGATGGTAGGCTTTGTTACTTTGGTCCCAGCTCTCTGCAGGTCATTCACTAGGTCCCCCTGTGTGGTTCTGGGATTTTTGCTCACCATTCTTGTGATCATTTTGACCCCACGGGTGAGATCTTGCGTGGAGCCCCAGATCGAGGGAGATTATCAGTGGTCTTGTATGTCTTCCATTTCCTAATAATTGCTCCCACAGTTGATTTCTTCAAACCAAGCTGCTTACCTATTGCAGATTCAGTCTTCCCAGGCTGGTGCAGGTCTACAATTGTGTTTCTGGTGTCCTTTGACAGCTCTTTGGTCTTGGCCATAGTGGAGTTTGGAGTGTGACTGTTTGAGGTTGTGGACAGGTGTCTTTTATACTGATAACAAGTTCAAACAGGTGCCATTAACACAGGTAACGAGTGGAGGACAGAGGAGCCTCTTAAAGAAGAAGTTACAGGTCTGTGAGAGCCAGAAATCTTGCTTGTTTGTAGGTGACCAAATACTTATTTTCCACCATAATTTGCAAATAAATTCATTAAAAAATCTACAATGTGATTTTCTGGATTTTTTTTTTCTCAATTTGTCTGTCATAGTTGACGTGTACCGATGACAAAAATTACAGGCCTCTCTCATCTTTTTAAGTGGAGAATTTGCACAATTGGTGGCTGACTAAATACTTTTTCCCCCCACTGTAAATAGCTAAAGTTGACCTTGTATCTATGTTGACCTTTTATTTCAGTATTTGCACTGTCTCTATGCACACTCACAGGGCCCTACACACTCAAAAACACACTGTCACTCCAACACACACAAACACTTACTCCATCATTTGCTCACTCACACATAATATGCACATATATTTATACTGACTCTACACACCCACTCACATACAAGCTGCTGCTACTCTGTTTATCTTCTATCCTGTTGCCTAGTCACCTTACCCCTATACGTATCTACCTCCATCACTCCATTATCCCTGCACATGTAAATATGATATTGGAACTGACTTTTTAAATATTACCTGTATATAGTATGCTTACTGACTTTTTTGTGCATTTCATATTTCTTATTTCTCTTGTGTTTTTTTGTTGTAATACATTGTTATCGATTATTGCATTGTTGGGTTTTGAGTTTGCAAGAAAGGCATTTCACTATACTTGTGCATGTGACATTAAAACTTGAACTTGTTTAACACTACTACTGATAAAGGTAAAGCAAGCAGAAGCAGATCAACTCCTTGACATAATGACTCAGCACCAAACTGCATTATGACATCTGGGGAATTTACTATCATATAGTTCTCATCAGGTAAGATACTGTACCATTACATCCCATCCTGACTGTTACGGGTTTCGGTTCTGTTACGGTTTCTCTATCCATTTCGAGGTTGACTAGGTTGGGCGCTCTGATTGGAGTCACCTCGTTAGTCAGGATGTGCTACAGCTATGCTGGCCCTTTAATAATAATAATAATAATAATATAATAATAATAATATAATAAGCCATTTAGCAGACGCTTTTATCCAAAGCGACTTACAGTCATGCGTTCATACATTTTTCTGTATGGCCTTTAAGACCTGCTGGCCCTTTAAGAGCTGCTGGCCCTTTAAGAGCTGCTGGCCCAGTGCATCAATTGGAGAGATGTTGGGAGAGCTACACCTCATGTTAGGGCGGCCATGGCATTTAGCCAGAAACTCCTGTTTATTTAGTTCCATATCCTTTTTACTCCAGATCCTGAGTTGGTGTGGTTTTGTCTTTTAGTTTGTCTTTTTGGAGGTAAACCTTAGTGGGCATCCATGGTGGGTGTATTTTAGAACCCCTTACTAGTGGTTTGCCATCTCTCAGTGGGCACCCCCATGGTGCCTTTCAGAACCCCTTTTGAAACCCTTTCTGTTTTTGGTTTGGTTGCCGACGTGATTATATTTGTTAGTTCCCTTTTCTGTGAGCGATGACATTGTGTTTGTCTTTTGGGAACGTAACACTGCACATCCATTATGATTTGTTCATTTACATTAGTCTTTTTGATAACTAGTCAAAGATTGACACCAGACATAATACTTCAATACCTGTGGTGAGGGTTGTTGACACAGGTCGACTTTGCTTTCCATCTACCAGCACAGTGTAGACATTGACAGAGTACTGAGTGCCACCTTGCAGGTCAGAGAGGGTGATGCTGTGTGAAGATGTAGTAGTGATGTGTTTTTTTTTGCCTGGACGGTAGAAGGAGATCTGGTAATGATGTTCGGTTTGGTCCAATCCTGGTGGCTGGCTCCAGCTAACAGTAGCTGATGTGGTGTCCACTGAGTCAACAGTCAGCTGGTCTGGAGCAGGAAGTACTAAGTGAAAACACATTATTGTCAGTGTTACAGTTTAACTCCAGAAATAAACTGCACTAAGAAAAGTAAAATAGTAGTCAAAGTAGAAAAGGCCTTCAATTATTTTAGGTTTGGGAAGAAATAAGCTAAAAAACAGAAGTCACACAACAAAAGTTGAATTCGTAAAATAACAAAAATAAAGGGTTTCTGCTGTATTCATTTAGCAACGGTGCTGTGCTGCTAAATTGTTGCCGCCACTCCAAAAAATATATAAATAGAAATTAAAATATGATTATAAATCCTCTCCACAATAACAAGTGTTTAACACTGTACTACTGATAAAGTTAAAGCAAGCAGAGGCAGATCAACTCCTTGACTTAATGACTCACAGGAATGGAAGAAAGCATGAATTCAGTTACTGTACTATAAACAACGTTTAATGATTTCAGCACCAAACTGCATTATATCATCTGGACAATTCACCATCATATATTTCTCATCAGGGAAGATACTGTACCATTACATCCCATGCTGACTTTTACGGGTTTCGGTTATGTTACGGTTTTTCGATCCATTTCGAGGTTGACTAGGTTGGGCGCTCTGATTGGAGTCACCTCGTTAGTCAGGATGTGTTACAGCTATGCTGGCCCTTTAAGACCTGTTGGCCCTTTAAGACCTGCTGGCCCTTTAAGAGCTGCTGGCCCATTAATAATAATAATAATAATAATAATAATATGCCATTTAGCAGACCCTTTTATCCAAAGCGACTTACAGTCATGCGTGCATACATTTTTGTGTATGGCCTTTAAGAGCTGCTGGCCCTTTAAGACCAACTGGTTCTTTAAGACCTGCTGGCCCTTTAAGAGCTGCTGGCCCTTTAAGAGCTGCTGGCCCTTTAAGAGCTGCTGGCCCTTTAAGAGCTGCTGGCCCAGTGCATCAATTGGAGAGATGTTGGGAGAGCTACACCTCATGTTAGGGCGGCCATGGCATTTAGCCAGAAACTCCTGTTTATTTAGCTCCATATCCTTTTTACTCCAGATCCTGAGTTGGTGTGGTTTTGTCTTTTAGTTTGTCTTTTTGTAGGTAAACCTTAGTGGCCATCCATGGTGGGTGTCTTTTAGAACCCCTTACTAGTGGCTTGCCATCTCTCATTGGGCACCCCCATGGTGCCTTTCAGAACCCTTTTGGAAACCCTTTCTGTTTTTGGTTTGGTTGCCGACGTGATTATATTTGTTAGTTCCCTTTTCTGTGAGCGATGACATTGTGTTTGTCTTTTGGGAACGTAAAACTGACACATCCATTATGATTTGTTCATTTACATTAGTCTTTTTGATAACTAGTCAAAGTTTGACACCAGACATAATACTTCAATACCTGTGGTGAGGGTTGTTGACACAGGTCGACTTTGCTTTCCATCTACCAGCACAGTGCAGACAGTGACAGAGTACTGAGTGCCACTTTTCAGGTCAGAGAGAGTGATGCTGTGTGAAGATGTGGTAGTGTTGTGTTTTTTTTTGCCTGGACGGTAGAAGGAGATCTGGTAATGATGTTCGGTTTGGTCCAATCCTGGTGGCTGGCTCCAGCTAACAGCAGCTGATGTGGTGTCCACTGAGTCAACAGTCAGCTTGTCTGGAGCAGGAAGTACTAAGTGAAAACACATTATTGTCAGTGTTACAGTTTAACTCCAGAAATAAACTGCACTAAGAAAAGTAAAATAGTAGTCAAAGTAGAAAAGGCCTTCAATTATTTTAGGTTTGGGAAGAAATAAGCTAAAAACAGAAGTCACACAACAAAAGTTGAATTCGTAAAATAACAAAAATAAAGGGTTTCTGCTGTATTCATTTAGCGACGGTGCTGTGCTGCTAAATTGTTGCTGCCACTCCAAAAAATATATAAATAGAACTTAAAATAATATGATTATAAATCCTCTCCACAATAACAAGTGTTTAACACTGTACTACTGATAAAGTTAAAGCAAGCAGAGGCAGATCAACTCCTTGACATAATGACTCACAGGAATGGAAGAAAGCATGAATTCAGTTACTGTACTATAAACAACATTTAATGATTTCAGCACCAAACTGCATTATATCATCTGGACAATTCACCATCATATATTTATCATCAGGGAAGATACTGTACTTTACATCCCATGCTGACTTTTATGGGTTTTGGTTCTGTTACGGGTTTCGGTTTCTCTATCCATTTCGAGGATGACTAGGTTGGGCGCTCTGATTGGAGTCACCTCATTAGTCAGTATGTGTTACAGCTATGCTGGCCCTTTAAGAGCTGCTGGCCCTTTAATAATAATAATAATAATAATAATAATAATAATAATAATAAGCCATTTAGCAGACGCGTTTATCCAAAGCGACTTACAGTCATGCGCGCATACATTTTTGTGTATGGCCTGTAAGAGCTGCTGGCACCTTAAGAGCTGCTGGCCCTTTAAGAGCTGCTGGCCCTTTAAGAGCTGCTGGCCCTTTAAGAGCTGCTGGCCCAGTGCATCAATTGGAGAGATGTTGGGAGAGCTACACCTCATGTTAGGGCGGCCATGGCATTTAGCCAGAAACTCCTGTTTATTTAGTTCCATATCCTTTTTTCTCCAGATCCTGAGTTGGTGTGGTTTTGTCTTTTAGTTTGTCTTTTTGTAGGTAAACCTTAGTGGGCATCCATGGTGGGTGTCTTTTAGAATCCCTTACTAGTGGCTTGCCATCTCTCAGTGGGCACCCCCATGGTGCCATTCAGAACCCCTTTTGAAACCCTTTCTGTTTTTGGTTTGGTTGTTGAAGTGATTATCTTTGTTAGTTCCCTTTTCTGTGAGCGATGACATTGTGTTTATCTTTTGGGAACGTAAAACTGACACATCCATTATGATTTGTTAATTTACATTAGTCTTTTTGATAACTAGTCAAAGTTTGACACCAGACATAACACTTCAATACCTGTGGTGAGGGTTGTTGACACAGGTCGACTTTGCTTTCCATCTACCAGCACAGTGTAGACAGTGACAGAGTACTGAGTGCCACCTTGTAGGTCAGAGAGGGTGATGCTGTGTGAAGATGTGGTAGTGTTGTTTTTTTTTTTGCCTGGACGGTAGAAGGAGATCTGGTAATGATGTTCTGTTTGGTCCAATCCTGGTGGTTGGCTCCAGATAACAGCAGCTGATGTGGTGTCCACTGAGTCAACATTCAGCTGGTCTGGAGCAGGGATAACTAGTGGAAACACATTATTGTTAATGATACAGTTTAACTCCAGAAATATATTACAGGAGGAAAAGAAGAAATGGCCGGCTTACAATTCCTTTTGATATGGAAAGAAATAAGCTAAAAAATAGTCACACAACAACAAAAAATGGTTCTGCAATGTAGAAAATCCAAATAACAAAGTGTGGATACCAAAGGTTGTTTTCTATTTCAACTTATTTCAGAAGAAATAGGGAATTATTTAAGAGCTGAGTCAAAGATACATTTTCAGAAGCTCTGTGCACAGGCATAAAAACATGTCTAATTAACTTTAAACAAAAGTCTACTGAAGTTAGACTTTGTCCTATTCTGTTCACAAGCTAGGTTGTTTTTCAATGTTTGAGTTTCAACTGCTAGGGAAGGGAAGACTATGCTTCTACTAATCAGACTCAATCTCACAGGAACAAACAGGGTTGGCAGGTCAAGCTAAAATGTCCAGCCCAATGACCACTCAAAACCCACACAAAGGCCTGAAAACTAGCCCCATTTGTTTTTTCACAGCAAGGGAAGAGTTTCCATATTTATACAATAAACCCTTTTCTCATAACATTAGAGACAATTAAGAAGGTAGTCTACAGTAGCCTAAACAAGATGTAGGCATGATGTAAACTGAACGATTTATCAGCTTGGTTAATTCAAATTTACAGACTAATTTATTAAACATGAATAGCAAGGCGATTTAGAGGTAAGAAGTGCTTGTTTCTCCCAATAGCCTGCTGGAATACACTACTGAGGAGGGGGTCATAATTTCAATCACTGAATTAAATATTAATAATATGCTTGTCAACAACAGCCAGTGTTTATTTTTTAGAATGTGTCTTACCTGTAGCCTAATCTGACTACTGTTACCATAACAACTACTGTTCATAACAACACAAGGCTACTACAACAACAAACTGAAGTTATTGGCTATTTATTAAATTGGTTTGCCAGCTCCAGGTAGGCTACACAAGTGACACCAATTGATTTGCAATGACTCCAGTGATATCGTCATTTCAACATATTTATTGTATCAAATGGTAGCCTACAATGGCATATACATTTATAGGCTACTTGATGGCCAACAGAGGCAAATGTATCATTCTCCACATTAGCCTAATGTCAGTTTCATTGAAACTTTTCCCCATAAAAAGAACCACGGGAGAGAGTTCCATAACTTCCATTTCAAAGTTCCACTCTGCAGCCCCCGAGATCCAAGAACTGAGCATGCATAAAGCACTTCGCTTGATACCGTTTTCTTTAAGCAGTCAACATTAGAATGTAGTTTAAACCACCACCGAACGAATTCATGTATTGCTCCCAAAGTAGTTTTCCAGTGCTTTGTCTCCATTATTTATTAATGTGCATCAGTTCTAGCCTATGAATATGTTTTATAGGAAAAGGGTTGTAAATAGGTGTCTCCATAATGACAATCTAAATAGAATACCTTACAACTGGTAAAAAGTTGTCACAACGTGCGCGCGTGCTGCTCTCTCTCCTCTCGCTCACGTGACTCAGCCAATAACTGTATCTCAACACACCATCACACAATCACACCCCTTCGGCCCTCCCCACCACTCACTCAGCAACAGCCAGCCTCACTTCCTGACAGTCAGCAGCAGGTCAGTGGGAAAAAATATATTTTTTAAGAGAAATGCCAATGGCGGCCGCGGTGCAACATAGAAATACCCCAAAAACCCGCAACCAATACATTTTCAAATTAGCCAAATAACACTGCAACACTGGGCACAAACAACTCCAGTCGCATTACCACGGTAACCTCTCGGCCTTAAAGGGGCAGGTGAACATTATTGTCTCATCTGTGATATTTTGGTTAAAAGACTCAGGTCACAAAAAATTTAATTAAACAATATACCACATTACTTCTTAATAGATGTATTGTTTTATAAACATTACAAAGCATGCTCATCCATTTTTTTTGAGTTTTGTTGGTAATTTTAGCGAGGGGAAAACAAAAGTTTTTCCTGGTAAAAAATCTGAGTGGCTAGTAGAGTTTTAAATCTACCTGCCACAGTGGCTGGTGGACCAAAAAGTACATTTTAGGCCCTGTAAGCAGCCATGCTGGGGTTCAAGCTTTGGCCCATTAGCGCCACCATCAGGACATATTGGACACATTGCCCTAGGATGAGCTACTTCTGTACTCCTTACCATGCTTGCCAAATATCAGTTCAACATCGAACATGTATTTTGGACCATTCTGAATGATGTTGACTACTTTAACTGTCTTCTCCAGAACCGCTGGCTGGAGAAGTCTTTTAAAGTAGTCAACTGCTTTAGATATGAGAAGAATAAGCTAAAACAGGAAGTCAAACAACAAAAGTTGAATGTGTAATGTAATAACTATTAAGTCTTTCCGCTATATTAATTTAGCAAAGGTGATGGGAAAAGAATGCTGTGATTTATAAATATTATCCGCAATAACAAGGGTTGCTCTAAGAAACCTAAAGATTCATGCCACAATGATTACCGCCCTGTAGCACTCACTTCTGTAATCATGAAGAGCTTTGAGAGGCTGGTTATGGCACACATTAACTCCTTCATCCCAGTCACCCTAGAGACTCACTCCAATTTGCATACCGCCCCAACAGATCCATTGATGACTCAATCTCAATTGCTCACCACACTGCCCTCACCCACCTAGATAACAGGAATAGCTTTGTGAGAATGCTGTTCATTGACTACAGCTCAGCATTCAACACCATTATCCCCTCCAAGCTCGTCACCAAGCTTAGGACTGGGTCTGAACACCTCCCTCTGCAACTGGATCCTGGACTTCCTAACGAGCCGACCCCCTCCACCACACTGACCATTAACACAGGGCCCCACAGGGGTGTGTGCTTAGTCCCCTCCTGTACTCCCTGTTCACCCACGACTGTGTGGCCATGCACGACTCCAACACCATTATCAAGTTTGCTGACGACACAACGGTGGTAGGGCTGATCACCGACAGGGAGGAGGTCAGTGACCTGGCAGTGTGGTGCCGGAGCAACAACCTCTCCCTCAACCTCAGCAAGACCAAGGAGCTGACGTGCCCCCATCCACATTGACACGGCAGCAGTGGAGCAGGTAGACAGTTTCAAGTTCCTCAGTGTCCAAATCACTGAAAGTCTTGAAAAGGTTCTACAGTTGTACCATTGAGAGCATATTGACTGGCTGCATCACTGCTTGGTATGGCAATAGCACCACCCTCGATCACATGGCGCTACAGAGGGTGGTGCGGACAGCCCAGTACATCACTGGGACCGAGCTCCCTGCCATAAAGGACCTCTGTATCAGGCGGTGTGGAAAGAAGGCTCAGAAAATCATCAAAGGCCCCAACCACCGAAGCCAGAGACTATTTTCTCTGCTGCCGACGGCAAGAAATACTGGTGTATCTTGATACTGTATCTGACACTATTGAACAGCTTCTATCCCCAAGCAATACGACTGATGAAAAAACTAAATAGCTAAAGTTTACCTTGTATCTATATTGACCTTTTATTTCAGTGTTTGCACCGTCTCTATGCACACTCACAGGGCCCTACACACTCAAACTCCATCATTTACTCACTCACACATAATATGCACATACATTTATACTGACTCTACACACCCACTCACATACCAGCTGCTGCTACTCTGTTTATCTTATATCCTGTTGCCTAGTCACCTTACCCCTATACATATCTACCTCCATCACTCCAGTATTCTTGCACATGTAAATATGGTATTGGAAATGACTTTTTAAATATTACCTGTATATAGTATGCTTACTTACTTTGTGTATTTAATATTTTGCTTGTGTATTTTTGTTGTAATACATTGTTATCGATTATTGCATTGTTGGGTTTTGAGTTTGCAAGAAAGGCATTTCACTATACTTGTGCATGTGACATTAAAACTTGAACTTGTTTAACACTACTACTGATAAAGTTAAAGCAAGCAGAGGCAGATCAACTCCTTGACTTAATGACTCACAGGAATGGAGGAAAGCATGAATTCAGATACTGTACTATAAACAACGTTTAATGATTTCAGCACCAAACTGCATTATATCATCTGGGGAATTTACCATCATATATATTTCTCATCAGGGAAGATACTGTACCATTACATCCCATGCTGACTGTTACGGGTTTCGGTTCTGTTACGGTTTTTCTATCCATTTCAAGGTTGACTAGGGCTGCAGTCCAAACACGTTATTTTTACCCCCTCAGCCCTTGCGCTAGCCACTTTCCCTCGGGGGAATCCCTGTCGAAACCGGATGCAGTTTGATAGCCATCTTAAGTGGAGGTCCAATTCACTAACGATTTAGCTTGAGGGAGCGAGTGAACAACTTTGGTCACTTGCGGGGTTGTTATGACCCACAATTCAATGCAAACTGTAGTCACATGTCAAACTCTGGTGGCCGCGAAGTATCACATTTTATCAACAAGGCTGCATTTTCGGCATGTCAGAAAAAAGTATGAAGCTAGCTTGCTAAAAAATATACAGTTCCAGTCAAAAGTTTGGACACACCTAGTTTATTTATTTGCACTATTTTAACATTGTAGAATAATAGTGAAGACATCAAAACTATGAAATAACACATATGGCATCATGTAGTGAACAGAAAAGTGTTAAACAAATCAAAATATGTTGTATAGCTTCACCTGGAATGCTTTTCCAACAGTCTTGAAGTAGTTCCCACATGTGCTGAGCACTTGTTGGCTGCTTTTCCTTCACTCTGCAGTCCGACTCATCCCAAACCATCTCAATTGGGTTGAGGTCGGGGGATTGTGGAGGCCAGGTTCTTGAAATTGTCCATATTGACTGACCTTCATGTCTTAAAGTAATGATGAAAAAGTAATGATTCTCTTTGCTTATTTGAGCTGTTCTTGCCATAATATGGACTTGGTCTTTTACCAAATAGGGCTATCTTCTGAATACCTTGTCACAACACAATGATTGGCTCAAATGCATTAAGGCACACCTGTTAATTGAAATGCATTCCAGGTGACTACCTTATGAAGCTGGTTGAGAGAATGCCAAGAGTGTGCAAAGCTGTCATCAAGGTAAAGGGTGGCTATTTGAAGAATCTCAAATATAAAATATATTTTGATTTGTTTAACACTTTTTTTGGTTACTACATGATTTCATATGTGTTATTTCATAGATTTGATGTCTTCACTATTATTCTACAATGTAAAAAATAGTAAAAATAAAGAAAAACCTTGAGTAGGTGTGTCCAAACTTTTGACTGGTAGTGTATGTGCACATTGATTTTAGCATTGGCAAATTGGCTTAGTCTCGTAGTGAGGAGCCTATAAATTATAATTATAATTAATTATAATTGGTCATTTAGCAGACGCTCTTATCCAGAGCGACTTACAGGAGCAATTAGGGTTAAGTGCCTTGCTCAAGGGCACATCGACAGATTTTTCACCTAGTCGGCTCGGGGATTAGAACCAGCGACCTTTCGGTTACTGGCACAACGCTCTTAACCACTAAGCTACCTGCCGCCCCGCGCCACCACTATTGCTAGATTCATAAACATATTTTTTGCAATTCTGAAATGTATTGGAATAAATTACCAAACTATAAAACTAGCTAGCCAGCTATGGGTAACTGTAGCTAGCTACCTGACAGGAGTGCTAGCTAGATAGGTTAGCTTACTAGGTACATGAATAGCTTTAGGTTGGTTGTTTTTAAGATTTCCATCAAGGACGTTGCCTCACCGATCATCACTCTCCCTCGCTTGGGCAAGGGACATTTAAGGTACAGTCGGATATGACGATGTAAAACGTCATTCAAGGGCTGAGGGTTTAGTGCAGAGGACTGTCTACTTTGAGTTTGAAACGCAGCCTAGGTTGGAAGCTCTGATTGGAGTCACCTCGTTAGTCAGGATGTGTTACAGCTATGCTGGCCCTTTAAGAGCTGCTGGCCCTTTAAGAGCTGCTGGCCCAGTGCATCAATTGGAGAGATGTTGGGAGAGCTACACCTCATGTTAGGGCGGCCATGGCATTTAGCCAGAAACTCCTGTTTATTTAGCTCCATATCCTTTTTACTCCAGATCCTGAGTTGGTGTGGTTTTGTCTTTTAGTTTGTCTTTTTGGAGGTAAACCTTAGTGGACATCCATGGTGGGTGTCTTTTAGAATCCCTTACTAGTGGCTTTGCCATCTCTCAGTTGGCACCCCCATGGTGCCTTTCAGAACCCCTTTTGAAACCCTTTCTGTTTTTGGTTTGGTTGCCGACGTAATTATATTTGTTAGTTCCCTTTTCTGGGAGCGATGACATTGTGTTTATCTTTTTGGAACGTAAAACTGACACATCCATTATGATTTGTTAATTTACATTAGTCTTTTTGATAACTAGTCAAAGTTTGACACCAGACATAATACTTAAATAGGGTACTTCCTTACCTGTGGTGAGGGTTGTTGACACAGGTCGACTTTGCCTTCCATCTTCCAGCACAGTGCAGACAGTGACAGAGTACTGAGTCCCACATTGCAGGTCAGAGAGAGTGATGCTGTGTGAAGATGTGGTAGTGATGTGTGGTTCTGTCCCTGGACAGTGGTAGGAGATATGGTAATGATGTTGGGTTTGGTCTAATCCTGGTGGTTGGCTCCAGCTAACAGCAGCTGATGTGGTGTTCACTGAGTCAACAGTCAGCTGGTCTGGAGCAGGAAGTACTAAGGGAAAACACATTATTGTTAGTGCAGCTACAGTTTAACTCCAGAAATATATTACAGGAGGAAAAGTAGAAATGGCCGGCGTGCAATTCCTTTTGATATGGAAAGAAATACGTTAAAAAAACAACAGAAGTCACAACATTGGTTAGATTTGTAAAGTAACATAAATTAGGGGTTTCTGCTGTATTCATTTAGCAACGGTGCTGCTACATTGTCGCCGCCACACCAATTTCTTTCAATATAAAGAATGCTGTGATTATGAATACTCTCCACAATAAGAAGTGTTTTACACTAGTACTGATAAAGTTAAAGCAAGCAGAGGCAGATCAACTACTTGATATATTGACTCACACTAATGGGAAACAAGCAAGAATTCAGATACTATAAAAACGGTTAATGATTTCAGCACCAAACTGCATGATGAGATCTGGGGAATTCACCATCATATATTTCTCATCAGGGAAGATACTGTACCTTTACATCCAATGCTGACACATCCATTATGATTAGATCATAGTTATTTTGATAACTAGTTAAAGTTTAATCAACTTTGACACTAGATATAATACTTAAGTTGGATACTTCCTTACCTGTGGTGAGGGTTGTTGACACCAGTTTACTTTGCCTTCCATTTTCCAGCACAGTGCAGACAGTGACAGAGTACTGAGTACCACCTTGCAGGTCAGAGAGAGTAATGCTGTGTGAAGATGTGGTAGTGTAGTGGGGTTTTGTCCCTGGACAGTGGTAGGAGATCTGGTAATGATGTTCGGTTTGGTCCAATCCTGGTGGTTGGTTCCAGCTAACAGTACCTGATGTGGTGTCAACAGTTAGCTGGTCCGGAGCAGGAGGTACTGAGGGAAAATAAACTGTTGTTAATCTCTAGAAACTACAGAAGGGAAAGTAGAATAGTACTTGAAAAATAAAAAAAGGTCAGCTTGCAATTCATTTTGATATGGGAAGATATAGGCTAAGGCAGAAGTCACACAACATAGGTTAGATTTGTAATGTAACAGAAATGAAGAGTTTCTGCTATATTCATTAAATTACAAGAATGGTGTAACAACAGTGGCTTGCGGAAGTATTCACCCCCCCCCCCCCCTTGGCATTTTTCCTATTTTGTTGCCTTACAACCTAAAATTAAAATAGATTTTGGGGGGTTTGTATCATTTGATTTACACAACATGCCCACCACTTTGAAGATGCAAAATATGTTTTATTGTGAAACAAACAAGAAATAAAACTTGCATAACTATTCACCCCCCCAAAGTCAATACTTTGTAGAGCCACCTTTTGCAGCCATTACAGCTGCAAGTCTCTTGGCACATCTATCAACTGGGATTTTTGTCCATTCTTCAAGGCAAAACTGCTCCAGCTCCTTCAAGTTGGATGGGTTCCGCTGGTGTACAGCAATCTTTAAGTCATACCACAGATTCACAATTGGATTGAGGTCTGGGCTTTGACTAGGCCATTCTAAGACATTTAAATGTTTCCCCTTAAACCACTCAAGTATTGCTTTAGCAGTATGCTTAGGGTTAAATGTCCTGCTGGAAGGTGAACCTCCATCCCAGTCTCAAATCTCTGGAAGACAAACAGGTTTCCCCTCAAGAAATTCCCTGTATTTAGCACCATCCATCATTCCTTCAATTCTGACCAGTTTCCCAGTCCCTGCCGATGAAAAACATCCCCACAGCATGATGCTGCCACCACCATGCTTCACTGTGGGGATGGTGTTCTCAGGGTGATGAGAGGTGTTGGGTTTGCGCCAGATATAGCGTTTTCCTTGATGGCCAAAAAGCTCCGTTTTAGTCTCATCTGACTAGAGTACCTTCTTCCATATTTTTGGGGAGTCTCCCACATGTCTTTTGGCGAACACCAAATGTGTTTGCTTATTTTTTTCTTTAAGCAATGGCTTTTTTCTGGCCACTCTTCCGTAAAGCCCAGCTCTGTGGAGTGTATGGCTTAAAGTGATCCTATGGACAGATAGTCCAATCTCCGCTGTGGAGCTTTGCAGCTCCTTCAGGGTTATCGTTGATCTCTTTGTTGCCTCTGATTAATTCCGTCCTTGTCTGGTCCGTGAGTTTTGGTGGGCGGCCCTCTCTTGGCAGGTTTGTTGTGGTGCCATTTTCTTTCAATTTTTTTATAATGGAATGGTGCTCCGTGGGATGTTCAAAGTTTCAGATATTTTTTTTTGAACCCAACCCTGATCTGTACTTCTCCACAACTTTGTCCCTGACCTGTTTGGAGAGCTCCTTGGTCTTCATGGTGCTGCTTGCTTGGTGGTGCCCCTTGCTTAGTGGTGTTGCAGACTCTGGGGCCTTTCAGAACAGGTGTATATATACTGAGGTCATGTGACAGATCATGTGACACTTAGATTGCACACAGGTGGACTTTATTTAACTAATTATGTGACTTCTGAAGGTAATTGGTTTTACCAGATCTTATTTAGGGTCTTCATAGCAAAGGGAGTGAATACATATGCACATACCACTTTTCCGTTATTTATTTTCTATAATTTTTTTAAACAAGTAATTTTTTTTCATTTCACTTCACCAATTTGGACTATTTTGTGCATGTCCATTACATGACATCCAAATACAAATCAATTTAAATTACAGGTTGTAATGCAACAAAATAGGAAAAACGCCAAGGGGGATGAATACTTTTGCAATGCACTGTAAATCATATCCACAATAACAAGTGTTTAACACTGTACTACTGATAAAGTTAAAGCAACCAGAGGCAGATCAACTCCTTGACTTAATGACTCACAGGAATGGAAGAAAGCATGAACTCAGATATTAGTGCATTCGCGAAGTATTCAGACCCCTTGACTTTTTCCATATTCTGTTACGTTACAGCCTTATTCTAAAATGAATTAAATTGTTTTTTCCCCCTTGTCAATCTACACACAATACCCTATAATGACAAAGCAAAACCAGGTTTTTAAAATTTTTTGCACATTTATAAAATAAAATAAACTGAAATATCACATTTACATAAGTATTCAGCCCCTTTACTGAGTACTTTCTTGAAGCACCTTTGGCAGCGATTACAGCCTTGAGTCTTCTTGGGTATGACGCTACAAGCTTGGCACACCTGTATTTGGAGAGTTTCTCCCATTCTTTTTAGATCCTCTCAAGCTCTATCAGGTTGGATGGGGAGCGTCACTGCACAGCTATTTTAAGGTCTCTCCAGAGATGTTCGATAGGGGTTCAAGTCCGGGCTCTGGCTGGGCCACTCAAGGACATTCAGAGACTTTTCCCGAAGCCACTCCCCAGTCTGAGGTCCTGAGCGCTCTGGAGCAGGTTTTCATCAAGGATCTTTCTGTACTTTGCTCCGTTAATCTCTCCCTCGATCCTGACTAGTCTCCCAGTCCCTGCCGCTGAAAACCATCCCCACAGCATGATGCTGCCACCACCATGCTTCACCGTACGGATGGTGCCAGGTTTGCTCCAGACGTGATGATTCCCATTCAGGCCAAATAGTTAAATCTGGGTTTCATCAGGCCAGATAATCTTGCTTTCATGTGCCTTTTACTGAGGAGTGGCTTCCGTCTGGCCACCCTACCATAAATGCCTGAATGGTGGAGTGCTGCAGAGATGGTGGTCTTTCTGGAAGGTTCTCCCATCTCCACAGAGGAACTCTGGAGCTCTTTCAGAGTGACCATCGGATTCTCGGTCAACTACCTGACTAAGGCCCTTCCCCCCTGATTGCTCAGTTTTGGCCAGGTGGCCAGCGCTAGGAAGAGTCTTGGTGGTTCCAAACTTCTCCCATTTAAGAATGATGGATGCCACTGTGTTCTTGGGGACCTTCAATGCAGCAGACATGTTTTGGTACCCTTCCCCAGATCTGTGCCTCGACACAATCCTGTTTCGGAGCTCTACGGACAATTCCTTCCACCAAATGGCTTGGTTTTGCTCTGACACGCACTGTCAACTGTGGAACCTTTTATATAGACAGGTGTGTGCCTTTCCAAATCATGTCCAATCAATTGAATTTACCACAGGTGAACTCCAATCAAGTTGTGGAAACATATCAATGAGGATCAATGGAAACAGGATGCACCTGAGCTCAAGTTCAAGTCTCATAGCAAATGGTCTGAATACTTTTTTATTTGTAATATATTTGCAACAAATTCTAATAACCAGTTTGTGTTTTATCATTATGGGGTACTGTGTGTAGATTGACGACAAACAAAATATATTTTATAAATGTTTTATTAAGGCTGTAATGTAACAAAATGTGGAAAAAGTTAAGGGGTCTGTATACTTTCAGAATGCACTGTATAAACAATTTTTATTGATTTCACTACCAAACTGCATTTCGAGATCTGGGGAATTCACATAGTCATTTTGATAACCAGAAATAATACTTAAATAGGGTACTTACCTGTGGTGAGGGTTGTTAACACCAGTTGACTTTGCTTTCCATTTTCCAGCATAGTGCAGACAGTGACAGAGTATTCAGTAGCAGGTTGCAGGTCAGAGAGAGTGATGTTGTGTGAAGATGTGGTAGTGATGTGTGGTTCTGTCCCTGGACAGCGGTAGGAGATCTGGTAATGATGTTGGGTTTGGTCCAATCCTGGTGGCTGGCTCCAGCTAACAGCAGCTGATGTGGTGTCCACTGAGTCAACATTCAGCTCTTCTGGAGCAGGAAGTACTAAGGGAAAATAAATACATTATTGTCAGGGCTACAGTTTAACTCCAGATATACACTGAGTTTACAAACATTAAAGATACCTGCACTTTCCATGAAAGACTGACCAGGTGAATCCAGATGAAAGCTATGATCCCTTATTGATGTCACTTGTTAAATTCACTTCAATCAGTGTAGATGAAGGGGAGGAGACAGGGTAAAGAAGGATTTTTAAGCCTTGAGACAACTGAGACATGGATTTTATACATGTGCCATTCAGAGGGTGAATGGGCAAGACAAAATATTAGTATGGTATGTGCCAGGAGCATACATTTTGGTCAAGAACTGCGACGGTGCTGTTTTTTTCACACTCAACAGTTTCACGTGTGTATCAAGAATGGTCTACCACCCAATGGACATCCAGCCAACTTGACACAACTGTGGGAAGCACTGGAGTCAACATGGGCCAGCATCCCTGTGGAACGCTTTCGACACCTTGTAGAGTCTGCCCCAATAGATTGAGGCTGTTCTGAGGGCAAAATGTTTGTACACTCAAATGTAATTAAATGTTTAACAGATGTCCCACTTAACATTTCTCAATTTTATAAATCAGAAAAATGTAAAAGTTGTAAAAAAATAAAGTCCTCAAGCTTTCGATAAAGATACATAACTTCCTCTCAGATAATGGCTGAATGTTGCTTCTTTCAGCCTCCCCAAAAGGCCAAAATCTCTTGATTAGGCTCAGCGTTGCACTAAGATTGCCGTAGTATTTTAAGATGTTCTAGCTAGGGCAGTGGAGGTCATGACATTTTGTCAGCTGGTTATTGTCATGCAATAGACTGCCGGTCTCACAGTAATTGACCGTGAATTAACATACCATAAAACTTATATGAAATGCTGAGTCTCAAGTAGCCTCCTGTCCTTCTTAATATCCTAACAATGACAAACATTTCAGTCAATAAACGCCTGTTTCAAATAAACGCCTGGTCTAAATTAATTATTTACGAGGTTACCATGAATTACTATGAATTGTTTACAAGGTTTAATGTTTGATTTGTTACATTAAATAATTCAGTAAAGATTCGAAATAAATGATGGCAATCAACCATTTTATAGCCAGTAAGAAACTGGCTAACAGCTGACAACTGCTAACTGGCAAGCACAAAAACAGTGAACAGCTTCGGGAGTACAGACCAAGAAATCGCCCGATCGCCCTCTAGTGGCGCAAGTAAGAACTGCCGAAAATGCACAGTTAGAGGATAATATTTATTCTGTCAAGGAAGTTATTTTTTTTCTCGAAATAGAGGCATACTAAGACAAAATAAATGTGACATGTAAATGATAACACATTAGTGCAGGATATTAATACATTTATTAAAATTCTGGAAGTGAAAGCTGGAATTAAACAATTGACTATGCAAATTAGCAAAAGCTGTGTGGTCCTCTGTAGCTCAGCTGGTAGAGCACGGCGCTTGTAACGCCAAGGTAGTGGGTTCGATCCCCGGGACCACCCATACACAAAAAATGTATGCACACATGACTGTAAGTCGCTTTGGATAAAAGCGTCTGCTAAATGGCATATTATTATTATTATATTATTATAAAGGAAATAGAAGCCTGGCTCAAATAGAAGCCTGTCTAAAAATCACCTGTTGTGTCCAGTGATTCATGCAAATAAACACCTGGGCTATGATGCGTGCCTTTGAAACATCAACAATTTTAAGAAGTCTAAATGATTTAATATACACCATCACAATAAATCAATGATTTATTTTAGACTAAAGAAACATGATGATATGAAGAAAATGTATTTCAGAAGAACAGAAGAGTTGGCCTACTGTATATTATCTGGCTATGCACCATGCCATAGGCTTGTTCATTTAGCAGACAAGATAAACTCAAGTCCCGTGCAATTATTTTATAGTAAGAAGAATATAATTGAATTCATGTGAATAAAATAGAAAGGATATTTCTCCCAATCCAGAGCCCATGCGCATATGAAGTGGCTATGCTGAGCGTAAAAGTGATCATTTGAAACAGGTCCTATATGCTAGATTTAAAGTTATTTGGCAACTTTAGTTGTGAATTACAGAAACCTTAGAATGTCTTACAAACTAAAACATATGGGCTGCATGATGGGACTATAGGGACAGAGTGCAAGCAAAAAAAGCTTCAGGCTGCACACACTGTTCTCTCATCAAGTAATCACATTTTTACCCATCAGACTAGTCTCAATTTAATCTTGTCTTTACTATACTGAACAAAAATATGAACGCAAAATGTAAAGTGTTGGTCCCATGTTTCAGGAGCTGAAATAAAAGATCCCAGAAATGTTCCATACGCACAAACAGCTTATTTCTCTCAAATTTGTTTACATCCCTGTTAGTGAGCATTTCTCCTTTGCCAAGATAATCCATCCACCTGACAGGTGTGGCATGTCAAGAAGCTGATTAAACAGCATGATCATTACACAGGTGCTGGGAACAATAAAAGGGCACTATAAAATGTGCAGTTTTGTCACAACACAATGCCACAGATGTCTCAAGTATTGAGGGATTGTGCAATTGGCATGCTGACTGCAGGACTGTCCACCAGAGATGTTGCCTGAGAATGTAATGTTCATATTTCTACCATAAACCGTCTCCAGCATTGTTTCAGAGAATTTGGCAGTACTTCCAACTGGCCTCACAACCACGCCAGCGCAGGACCTCCACATCCGGCTTCTTCACCTGCGGGATCGTCTGAGACCAGCCACCCGGTCTGTAATAAAGCCCTTTGTGGGGAAAAACTCATTCTGATTGGCTGGGCCTGGCTCCCCAGTGGGTGGGCATGTCTCCCAAGTGGGTGGGCCTAATCCATAGATTAGGGCCTAATGAATGTATTTCAATTTACAGATTATCCTGTAAGAACTTTAACTCAGTAAAATTGTTTAAATTGTTGCATTTATATTTTTGTTGAGTATAATACGTAGCTGTGCGTGGGTAAAATCACCATCTGCTACCCTGCTCAAACCACCGTATTACGCTACTCTCATCACCCCACTGGGGAACCATCGATACGGCTGGCTAGCCTATCTTCAAAGAAGCAACTTTAAGAGCGTATGGAAGGAAAATCAATTTTGTAGTTCTGTTCAGGACTACATGACAAGTCACCGGATACCAGACAACTACAGAGGAGAAAAACAAGACTTGTTGGAACCCTTTTGGACAATCAGAGACTTACAAGCGTTCCGCGAAAAGGCCCAACTACCTTTCCAAGGCGGCCCTGTCCACCGAGAGAGATACATGGCGAACCAGGCATTTCAAAGAGGGCGGCGGTTTGTGTGCAAAGTATATGGTTACAGTAGAGGAGAGTAGTTTCCGAATGTGGCAATGTTAAGTGATTCTCTCCCTCTCTTCTTTAACAAGCATCAATGTTGTTGTCATTCCGCTAGGGACCTATTTTCATCGCATTAAGTTTCCAGTCAATAACCAGTAGAGTGGGTGTGTTTATCCTGTGTTCCCATTTAATTAGCTACTAAATAAATAATTAAACACATTTCTGTAGTACTGAATCATAAGTAAGGTTCGGGTTTTTGCAGATGAAAGGAGGTTATGACTGTTCAGAATGATGATATGATACGAGGTTATGATTAATACCTCCATGGAATCCAAGATGGCGTAGTAGTGCAGTTCTGTTTTTGTCGTGTGTCTGTAAATAGCCTGTAAATACCCTGTTTTTTTTGTATTTTTCGTACATATTTTCCTATCAGACTTTTCATCCTTCTACAAAATATACTTTCCTGCAACCCGCCTCACTCAATGTGGAACGGATTCTATTATTGACTTACCTTTTATCTAGAATCTCCAGTTGAAACTAGCTAGCCAGCTAACTAGCTACTTGCTATTAGCCACAGTTAGCGGTATTTCACCCAGAACATTGGATTTTTCTGCCGGAATAATTTAATCACTGGACATTAATCACCGGATCGCAACTAGCTAGCCGCAACCGCATGGATGTTGCTGTTTGGCTAATCACCACTGCCCCCGATGCAAGCACCAGTTAGCCTCGAGCTAGCCTAGAGCCAGGCTCATATCCCGGCTATCTACCTCTAGGTCTACCGGACGGGAGTAGCCAGCTAACTAGCTACTTGCTATCAGCTACCGTTAGCGGTTTTTCACCATTGTCCGTGGCCTGCACCACCTACCAGCCAGCTCTAGTCTGGACTATTATTCGGCCAGTCTGCACTGTCTGCACAGCGTGTTATCGACCCAGAACATATCAGTTCTTCTGCCGGAATCACTGAATCACTGGACCTTTAACTCCGGATTCATCGCTACCAGCTAGCTGCAACAAAATGGACGTTGTGGTCTGGCTAATCATCCTGAGCTAGGCCCATCTCCCATCTCCCGGCTATCTACCTCTCTGTCAACCGGACGAGACCACCTAGTGTTGACACGGAGCCCCGCCGATCCTACACGACTGGTCTGCCGACGAAATCGTCTGATGTGGTTACAACAGGCTTCCCGTTACGACATAGACCACGAAGATTCCATCTGCTAGCCCCGGCCCGCTAGCACACGCTAGCCGTGGCCTCTTGCTCGCTAGTGCTTTAGCAGCCCCCGAACTACCTCCAAACTATCCTATTGCTGTTCACCGGACCTTATGATAACTCAGCTATACAGCTGATGTCTGCTGGACTGTTCCTTTTTACGGTACTGCATCCTGTTTATGTTTAGCCTCAGCCCAAACTGTGTCGTCATTACCAGCTGTTGTCTTAGCTCTCTCAAATTACACCTGTGATTGCTTTATGCCTCTCTCCCTTGTCAATATGGTTAGCTTATTGTTGTTTCGGTTATTTCTAATTGTACTATTTCACTGTAGATCCCCCAGCCCAGCTAAACCTGCCTTAGATAGCTCCTTTGTCCCACCCCCCATACACGCGGAGACCGACTCAATTGGTGCCTCCAGTGATGCCATCTCTTTCATTGTTACCCAACGCTTAGGTTTACCTCCACTTTACTCATATCCTTCCATATCCTTGTCTGTACATAATGTCCTGAATCTTTTCTACAACGCCCGGAAATCTTCCCCCTTTATTCTATGTACCCAACGCACTAGAAGACCAGTTTTTAAAGCCTTTAGCCGTATCCTTATTCTAGTCCTCCTCTGTTCCTCCGGTGATGTAGAGGCTAACCCAGGCCCTGCAGCCCTCAGTATCACTCCTACTCCCCAGGCGCTATCATTTGCTGACTTCTGTAATCGCAAAAGTCTTGGTTTCTTGCATGTAAATATCAGAAGTCTACTTCCTAAGTTTGAGTTATTCACTGCGATAGCACACTCCGCCAACCCTGATGTTCTAGCGGTGTCTGAATCCTGGCTTAGGAAGGCCACCAAAAATGCTGAAATGTCCATCCCCAACTACAACATTTTCCGTCTAGATAGAACTGCCAAAGGGGGTGGAGTTGCAATCTACTGTAGAGATAGCCTGCAGAGCTCTATCATACTATCCAGGTCTGTGCCCAAACAGTTTGAGCTTCTACTTCTAAAAATCCACCTTTCCAGAAATAAGTCTCTCACTGTTGCCGCTTGCTACAGACCACCCTCAGCCCCAGCTGTGCCCTGGACACCATATGTGAATTGATTGCCCCCATTTATCCTCAGAGTTCGTACTGCTTGGTGACCTAAATTGGGATATGCTTAACACCCGGCCATCCTACAATCCAAACTAGATGCCCTCAATCTCACACAAATTATCAACGAACCTACCAGGTACAACCCTAAATCCGTAAACATGGGTACCCTCATAGATATCATCCTGACTAACTTACCCTCTAAATACACCTCCGCTGTCTTCAACCAGGATCTCAGGGATCACTGCCTTATTGCCTGCGTCCGTAACGGGTCCGCGGTCAAACGACCACCCCTCATCACTGTCAAACGCTCCCTAAAACACTTTAGCGAGCAGGCCTTCCTAATTGACCTGGCCCAGGTATCCTGGATAGATATAGATCTCATTCCATCAGTAGAGGATGCCTGGTTGTTCTTTAAAAGTAATTTCCTCTCAATCTTAAATAAACATGCCCCATTCAAAAATACAGAACTAAGAACAGATATAGCCCCTGGTTCTCCTCAGACTTGACTGCCCTTGACCAGCATAAAAACATCCTGTGGCGTACTGCATTAGCATCAAATAGCCCCCCGCGATATGCAGCTTTTCAGGGAAGTTAGGAACCAATATACACAAGCAGTCAGGAAAGCAAAGGCTAACTTTTTCAAACAGAAATTTGCATCCTGTAGCACTAACTCCAAAAAGTTTTGGGACACTGTAAAGTCCATGGAAAATAAGAGCACTTCCTCCCAGCTGCACTGAGGCTAGGAAACACTATCACCACCGCTAAATCTACAATAATCGAGAATTTCAACAAGCATTTTTGCTACGGCTAGCCATGCTTTCCACCTGGCTACCACTACCCCGGCCACCAACTCTGCACCCTCCGCTGCAACTTGCCCATGCCCCCCCCGCTTCTCCTTCACACAAATTCAGACAGCTGATGTTCTGAAAGAGCTGCAAAATCTGGACCCCTACAAATCAGCTGGGCTAGACAATCTGGACCCTTTCTTTCTAAAACTAGCCGCCGAAATTGTCGCAACCCCTATTACTAGCCTGTTCAACCTCTCTTTCGTAACGTCTGAGATCCCCAGAGATTGGAAAGCTGCCGCGGTCATCCCCCTCTTCAAAGGGGGTGACACTCTAGATCCAAACTGTTACAGACCTATATCCATCCTGCCCTGCCTTTCGAAAGTATTTGAAAGCCAAGTTAACAAACAGATCACCGACCATTTCGAATCCCACCGTACCTTCTCCGCTATGCAATCCGGTTTCCGAGCTGGTCATGGGTGCACTTCAGCCACGCTCAAGGTCCTAAACGATATTATAACCGCGATCGATAATAGACAGTACTGTGCAGCAGTCTTCATCGACCTGGCCAAGGCTTTCGACTCTGTCAACCACCGCATTCTTATTGGCAGACTAAATAGCCTTGGTTTCTCAAATGACTGCCTCGCCTGGTTCACCAACTACTTCTCAGATAGAGTTCAATGTGTCAAATCGGAGGGCCTGTTGTCTGGACCTATGGCAGTCTCTATGGGGGTGCCACAGGGTTCAATTCTTGGGCCGACTCTTTTCTACGTGTATATCAATGATGTCGCTCTTGCTGCTGGTGACTCTCAGATTCACCTCTACGCAGACGACACCATTTTGTATACATCTGGCCCTTCATTGGACACTGTGTTAACAAACCTCCAAACGAGCTTCAATGCCATACAACACTCCTTCAGTAGCCTCCAACTGCTCTTAAACACTAGTAAAACTAAATGCATGCTCTTCAATCGAACGCTGCTGGCACCCGCCCACCCGACTAGAATCACCACTCTCGACGGGTCTGACCTAGAGTATGTGGACAACTACAAATACCTAGGTGTCTGGTTAGACTGTAAACTCTCCTTCCAGACTCACATTAAAATAATCTCCAATCCAAAGTTACATCTAGAATTGGCTTCCTATTTCGCAACAAAGCCTCCCTTCACTCATGCTGCCAAACATGCCCTCGTAAAACTGACTATCCTACCGATCCTTGACTTCGGCGATGTCATTTACAAAATAGCCTCCAACACTCTACTCAGCAAATTGGATGTAGTCTATCACAGTGCCATCCGTTTTGTCTCCAAAGCCCCATACACTACCCACCACTGTGACCTGTACGCTCTTGTTGGCTGGTCCTCACTACATGTTCGTCGTCAAACCCACTGGCTCCAGGCCATCTATAAATCACTGCTAGGCAAATCCCCGCCTTATTTTAGCTCATTGGTCACCATTGCAACACCCACCCGTAGTCTGCGCTCCAGCAGGTATATCTCACTGGTCATTCCCAAAGCCAACACCTCCTTTGGCCGCCATTCCTTCCAGTTCTCTGCTGCCAATGACTGGAACGAATTGCAAAAATCTCTGAAGCTGGAGACTCTTATCTCCCTCACTAACTTTAAGCATCAGTTGTCAGAGCACCTTACCGATCACTGCACCTGTACACAGCCCATCTGAAATTAGCCCACCCAACTACCTCATCCCTATATTGTTTTTATTTTGCACCCCAGTATCTCTATTTGCACATAATCTCTTGCACATCTAGCATTCCAGTGTTAATACTAATTGTAATTATTTTGCACTATAGCCAATTTATTGCCTTACCTCCATAACTTGCTACATTTGCACACACTGTATATATATTTCTGTTGTATTTTTTGACTTTATGTTTTGTTTACCCCATATGTAACTCTGTGTTGTTGTATTTATCGCACTGCTTTGCTTTATCTTGGCCAGGTCGCAGTTGTAAATGAGAACTTGTTCTCAACTGGCTTACCTGGTTAAATAAAGGTGAAATAAATAAATAAATAAAAATATGTTGACTGTTAATAGATGTGATTGGTAAAGAACTTTTAGAGTTTAATTTGGGAGATGGTAACTAAAGAACTGCTCTCGTGGTGCCCCAGATCCTAATGAGTTCTTGTTACATTATTCATCTAAAATCGGGTAACAATTAATCATAGTTGATTAGATAACAGTCCTCAGATTAATGTTAAAGTCAAGTCATGACACTGTCCATGGTTCTGATATGAAGATGTTGAAAGGTCATGTAACTGTTTGTTACTGTACATTCAAGCCTTAGTTCTACCTTAAATTTTAGCTCACCTCATTTTCAAAAAATGGTATCACTTAAACATTTAATAAAATATTTATAGCCTTACGGGTGGAAAAGTACAATAAATCCAGGGCTTTTGATATGGGGAAAAAAACTAAACAATCAAAAAACATAGAACATTAAAAAACCAAAAATGTTATTTGTACTGCAACAAAATCACTGTAGTTTCTGGTAAAGAGATGATGAGCTGTAATTGGGGGAAGATCTCTTACTAGTGCAGATTGTTGTAGACACAGGTTCACTCTGTTCCCCATTGCTCAGCACAGTTGAAACACTAACAGTGTACTCGGTGCCAGGTTGCAGGTTTGAGAAGGTTTTGTGGCAGTCGTCAGTAATGGCTGCGAGGGGGTCTCTTCCTGGGATGCAGTTGGATATGAAGAAGCGCTGTGGGACTTTCTCCATCCCTTCAGCATTGGACCAGTGGAGAGTGAAGGAGGTCTCTTCCAAATGGTCTATCTTTAAATCTCTGGGTGGGATCACTGGAACAAAAATCAAGATTTGTTTAGAATAGAGGATGTGCTGTTTTTGACAGAGAGTCCAAAAATGTCTCTAGGAATGAATAAAAACACAAGTTAGCCTACAGTACCTGTGGATAGGGATGCCGAGACACATCTGCTTTGGCTTCCATCTTCTCCCTCTGTAGCCACGTTGAACTGGTACTTTTTACCAGGTTGGAGACTGCTTATTTCAAGATGATGCCCACCTTTCACTCTTGTTGAGCTTGTTTCACCGTCACACCCCCAGGTCACTCTGAATGTCTGTGGTCATGTCAGCCCCTGAGGAGAACCCCAGCTCAGAGACACTGAATCTAATGTCAGCAACAGGACCTGGATGTCACCAGGAGGGGGCAGCACTGGTGAAGGAATAATGAGAGAGAAACAAACTTTATTGACAGTAAAATTACATAAACAGCAGTTAAGGGACAACAATTGATATCTTACTAAATATCCTCTTAAATTGAGATTTAAATTAAATAATATAGCTTGGGTCAGTTTATTATGTGTTTCCATACCTACCATCATCATCTGAGGCCAGCATTGTGTGCTGGTCGCCATCACAACTCTTAAAGTGTGAGAACAAAATATGAAATCAGTCATTTCTTTAAAAACACAGAACTTGTTACTTTGCTAAATGTACAACAGATATTTTAAAATCAAGATACATCAACTGCTTTTGACATACAGGTAACTGCCAAAATAAAGGAAACACTTGAGTAAATGATGGAACAAAGTATATTGAAAGCAGGTGCTTCCACACAGGTGTGGTTCCTGAGTTAATTAAGTGATTAAAACATCCCATCATGCTTAGGGTCATGTATTAAAATGCCCAGGTGCCCATTATTTTGGCTACCATGGCTAGAAGAGATCTCAGTGACTTTGAAAGAGGGGTCTCAACAGAGCACAGGGGCTTTAAAGGGTGTGTGTCTGTCGCCTGATCTCAAACCAATGGAACACTTATAGGAGACTCTGGAGCCTGAGGCAGCGTTTGACTACAATCAACAAAACACCAAATTATGGAATTTCTTGTGGAAGAACTCCAATAGAGTTCCAGACAGTTGTAGAATATATGTCAAGGTGCATTGAAGCTGTTCTGGCAGCTGGTGGGGGCCCATCTCCCTATTAAGATCCTTTATTTAGGCAGATACCTGTATATTCATTTTACATTTACATTTTAGTCATTTAGCAGAAGCTCTTATCCAGAGCGACTTACAGTTAGTGAGTGCATAAATTTTCATACATATTCCTTCACAGCGTTCCGACTTATACGGGCACTGAAGTTCTCCTGAATGTTTTGCCCATGGTGAAAGAAACAAGCACAATTGCACGTTTCATTCCATTCAACAACAAAAAAATATTGTTGGTATATATATTGGTAGCCAAAGTTGAAATAAATATGCAAGTTTAGCCCACTTGATATAAATATTATAGTCCATATGTAATTAGGTTATTTCGTTGTCTTTTGTCATGTCGGTCATCTTTTAGGAAATTGTATTAGCCGGGTCATTCCTACAATGTGGTGCATTTTGGACCTCATAACTATTGGAGAAAAAAGTAATAATTGAGTGTAGTATTCTATCAGAAAAAGGACGTCTGACTTTCAGAAAAATATATTGGTCAAACTCAGGCACTTAATTTTTTTGCTGCATTTTCCAACTTGTTAGGTGCATAATCCTAACAGGGTGGCAACTAACTGGGTGGACATTTGTTGGCTAAATTAGCCATAGTTTTGTGAGTGAACAAGTTTTAGCTAGAATAATGCTGGACCTTTGAACATGATTTTAACTTCTCTATCAAACATATTTTAACATTTTGAAATGTGGTTAATTTTCATGTAGCTTTAGAACATTGTTTTCCCACCAAAGAAATTATGACAATTCCTGAATGTGGGGTCATTGTAGGAAAGGGTTGTTTTCATAAATGGAGATTTACAACAAACTAACAGGGTGGAAAGTGATATCATGGACACAGAACATCTTAAATACAATAATAAAACACCAACATCCACTGAAGAAAAGTGTTCAAAATACATACAATTCCCTTTCAATATCCATATTTTGGTGTTTTTAAGGACGGCGGACCTTATATTTAAAGCCTTTTGGAATCCACATGTTAAACTAAATAAGAATAGATATTTCCTGGAGACAGAAAACGCACCGCATTGTAGAAATGACGCAGCCCTTGGCTGGACGCCACTTTGACACCTAACCTGGTCAATGCTAGACGGGATACAGTTTATGTCTAATTGACGTCAAAAGTTGATTTCCTTTTGCATTTAAGTTAACCCTAACCCTTTTCCTAACCTTAATTATCCTAACTTTCTGCATAATTTATCCTAACCAACCTGCTACGAAAAGTCAAACCTGGTCATTTCTGACTAATGGTATCCCTTCTAGCCCAAACCATAGAGAATGATAGAGGCCTCTAGCGGCCAAAAGGCCACGTTAGAATGGCCAGCGCCATTGAGGGATGCCATCATATTAATGTAGTCAACTGGGTGGGACTTCCAACATCACTGGCTGAAGAAGAAAATGTACTCCTTTAAAATGGAGATAGCCTCATCGGCTCTGCCCAAGCTGTCAGAGATGCTAAATAGCACAGATACAAGAGTGAGTCCTCTATCTAGCTCTATGGTTCCAACTTAAACCGAAAGTGGTCCCGTTTTTACGCGTCCATGTTGTGCGGTTTGACTGGGTGCAGCTGCGACGGGAAGTCATAGGCCATGTCTGAAATCTGTATTGCCCACTACTTACTAAAAGCACTCAATTTTCGAAATGTTACATTATTTTCGAAATTTCACATAATATAAAAAACGCCCTATTTTCGCATACCTAAAATGCCTACTAATTAAACATAAGTATGGGTATTCGGACACAACCACTGTAAAAATGTACCGCAAGTCAATTAGGCCTACAGAGCACTCATCGACATGACCACCTATCAACGTTTGAAAGAAATACACTGTATAGGCACGATTGTCTATTGTTTCTTTCGACATAAGCATGTATTATTTTAGGATAAATATATCAACATATCGGCTTAATAGATTACATCTCAGCGTCAGATCGCCGTGTAAAAGACAACACCTTTCGTAGACTTCCTTGTGCGCACTCCGCCGTAGTGGGCCTAGTTGGGTATTTGTCATTTTTACCTGCCATTTATTAGAAAGAGAAGTTGAAAACCGGGCCTTATTATGTTCACGTATCGTTGGGATAAATAAGAATTGCCTCCTAAAGAATCTTACACCTGACTTATTTAATACAAATATGAACCTACCATTTCTCCTGCTGTCGAAAAGCTTCGGGTGAAGCCAAATAAAATAGTTGTCGAATTGACTTTCCTCTTCTTCTTTTGTATAATGACAATCGCAACAATTTTATCTGCATTCCGCCACCTACTGTACAGGTAGATAATAAGGATCCTTGCAGTGCTTCTGCTGTTAAGTCATGGAGGCCCAAAAACGTATCGGCTGCAGATATAATGCTGTCCAGCTTCTTGGACACTTGTGCAGTACAATTAATAACTGTGGCTACAAATACACCTTCTTCACAATAAGTGTATCCAGATCACTTGGTTGATGTATAACATGTGCAACTGGTTGTGGTGGATCCACCGCCATATCTTCTTCAGAACTGTGGCCTCTTTCCCTTCAACGTTCTTCACCGCCTCCACATAGGAGATTTGCTTGATAGCTCAACCTCTTTCACCCTAACAGGGCACTCAGGGAATTCGGAAATATGATCCCCACCACAGTTGCAACATTTTACATTCAGACTCTTCAATAACATATTCCTTCCGTCTGTAAACACTGGACACATGGCCACACGTTTTACACTTCTTGCATTGTTTTGCACGAACGCTCTTACGGCGTATCTTATACATCACAACTTTATATAGGGTGGTAAATACTCATCAAACATCAATAATACAGAAACTTTGCTCGTTTTTCCCATTCTCCATACGGGCCAAGCAACGTGCATTAACTACTCCTGGATTTTTTAGCCTAAGATATTGATTATCAATGTCCAACTGGACGCCAGAAATAGCACATTTTACCAGTGCCCTGCTCCGACAATCACAGCTGTTCACTTCATGTGTCAATAATTTCTCGAGCCACAATGCACACTCCTTTTGTTCTTTAGATAGACACGATATCAACACCATACCACTCCAGGTTACTATGATATCAACACCATACCACTCCTGGTTACTTTGACTGCATCCACTTTTCCCAAAGCCTTCTTCGCCATCCTCATGACTTCAAAAGGGTTTCCCAAATAAACATCTTTAACAAAAAAACGTATTCCAACAAGGAACAATTCATCACTCATTTTCCACAACAATTGTAACACTTTTTGTTCCATTCTTGGACTTCACTGTTGTCCACTCAACTTTCTCGCTAACTGTCCTCGACGTTCTTTCAGCTTCAAACGACACTTCTGCTTCCGCCATCTCACGGTCCTACCACACCCCGCAGCTGAACACCCCCCCATATTCAATAAATTCAATGTGTTTATGATATAAAGAGATTGGTCACAGATATTAAATTACATAATTTTCTCTCAACCCGCTTTTTTCTACACTTTTCTCCCTGTCTCTTTCATCTCTCTCTCTCTCCCTCCCTCCATCCCTTTTCTTTCCATTCCCCTCTGTGTTCATACTTATTGTAGTTTATTTGGGAACAATCACCACAATTAGAAATACTGTTCATTCAATGAGTTGTATTTATTTTTTATGTCTTCATTTATTTTCCTATAAACAATTGTTATTTTAAAAAGTACTTAATGATAAATCGTGTACATCTTTGTTTGTGTAATGTTTAGCAGATGAATCGAGATATGTTGCATGTTTCTATAATTAAAGAATGCTGAGATTTTAAAAATAAATCAGAAGTCATTCTTTACATGTTCTTTGACAAAGATGCAATACACTTTTCTCTCACATACTGTATAGTTGTGTCATTGTGTTTATGTGAATGAGTCCTTGCAGCAATAATCAGTATATTCAAACAGGTCAGTGATTGCAGTGCTATAATACTGCAGAAAGTATTCATACCCCTTGACTTATTCCACGTGTTGTTGTATTACAGCCTGAATTCAAAATGGATTCAATTGGGGGGGTTTTCTCACCCATCTACACACAAAACCCCATAATGACAAAGTGAAAACATGTTTTTAGAAATGTTTGCAAATGTATTGAAAATGAAACACAGAAATATCTCATTTACATAAGTATTAACACCCCTGAGTCAATACATGTTAGAGTCACCTTTAGCAGCGATTACAACTGTGAGTATTTCTGGGTAAGTCACCAAGAGCTTTGCACACCTGCATTGTACAATATTTGCACATTATTTGTAAAAAAAAAAAAGTATTCAAGTGCTGTCAAGTTGGTTGTTGATAATTGCTGGGCAGCCATTTTCGAGTCTTGCCATAGATTTTCAAGCCAATTTAAGCCAAAACTGTAACTAGGCCACTCGGGAACATTCAGTGGCATCTTGGTAAACAATTACAGTGTATTTGACCTTGGGTTTTAGGTTATTGTCCTGCTGAAAGGGGCATTTGTCTACTAGTGTCACGCCCTGGCTCTGGGGACTCTTAAATGTTGAGCCAGGGTGTGGATTTTCCTATGTTTAGTTGTTCCATGTTTTCATTCTAGATCGTTTAGATCTATGTTGGCCAGGGTGGTTCCCAATCAGAGGCAGCTGTAGCTCGTTGTCTCTGATTGGGAACCATACTTAGGCAGCCTGTTTTCACTAGTCATTGTGGGATCTTGTTCCGGAAGGTTTGTCTTAACCTAGGATTTCACGTTTCGTTTGTTGTTTGGTTCTTGGTGTGTACACAATAAAGTATGTACGCCTATCACGCTGCGCCTTGGTCTGCATCTGTCAGCGATCGTGACAACTAGTGTCTGTTGGATAGCAGACAGCCAGGTTTTCTTCTAGGATTTTGCCTGTGATAAAGCTGTATTCCATTTCTTTTTATCCTAAAAATCTCTGTACTTCTTTGCCAATGACAAGGATACCCATAACATGATGCAGCTACCACCATGCTTGAAAATATGAAGAGTGGTATACAGTTATGTGTTGTGTTGGATTTGCCACAAACATAACACCTTGTATTTAGGACATACATTTCATTTCTTAGCCACATTTTTAGCAGTTTTTAGTGCCTTATTGCAAACAGAAAGGGATACCTAGTCAGTTGTACAACTGAATGCATTCAACTGAAATGTGTCTTCCGCATTTAACCCAACCCCACTGAATGCGGCAACTGAGTTTGGAAGGAAGCCTGTATCTTTGTAGTGACTGGGTGTATTGATACACTATCCAAAGTGTAATTAATAACTTCACCATGCTCAAAGGGATATTCAATATCTGCTTCTTTTTTTTTACCCATCTACCAATAGGTGTCCTTCTTTGTGAGGAATTGGAAAACGTCCCTTTTCTATGTGCTTACATCAGTGTTTTAAATTCACTGCTCGGCTGAGGGACCTTACAGATAATTGTATGTGTGAGGTACAGCGATGACAAAACACTATTAGTCATGTTAACACTATTATTGCACACAGAGTTAGTCCGTGCAAATTATTATGTGACTTGTTAAGAACATTTTTACTCCTGAACATATTTAGGCTTGACATAACAAAGGGGTTGAATACTTATTGAATCAAGATATTTCTGCTTTTCATTTAATTAATTTTTAAACATTTCTGAAAACATAATTCCACTTTGACATAATGGGGTATTTTGTGTAGGCCAGTGACCCAAAATCTGAATTTAATCAATTTTAAATTTAGGCTGTGACACAACAAAATGTGGAAACATCAATTGGTGTGAATACTTTCTGCAGGCACTGTATGTAGTGTTTGACAGTGTACAACTACATTCACAATTTTAATTGGCTGATGCGGATTTTGAGACAGAGGCAAAAAGTTTAATGTTTGTTAAAAGGGATCCCTGTTACCATATTTATTTACATTTATTGTTGTATGTTACACATTTACTTATGAGCAATTCTAATATCTTATAGTTGATATTAAGGCGTTATAAATGCACTTACAGGGAATTATATGTGTATGCATCATAGAAATTGTTACTGGATATTTAACTTGTGTTGCAGAAGATGTCTTCAAATTCAACCAAACAGAAATTACCATATCAAATCTAATAAATTATATGTGATCTGATCTCATACAGTATCATATCATATCTGATCTCATATCATATCATAACATATCTGAACAGATCCCCTAATGATGTACCCAGGAAGGTTGTGGGTGGTGAGGAACAGATCCCCTAATGATGTACCCAGGAAGGTTGTGGGTGGTGAGGAACAGATCCCCTAATGATGTACCCAGGAAGGTTGTGGGTGGTGGAGAACAGATCCCCTAATGCTGCATTCAAAACACCTGGGAACTCAGAAATCTCAGACTTCAGTATGTTCAAGACACCTGTTAAGGTGTAGATGTGTAGAAATTATGTTGAATATAATAATAACCTACATTTATCAATCTGACTCCATTATTATGTGAACGCTATAGGTCCATAATGGTATCCAGTGGGTATAGCTAAGGTTGGAGCCTTAGAAGATGCACATGTTTAGGTTTTAAGTTCAAGTTCCAGAATACTGCACAGAAGTTCTAAATGTGAATATTTCATCCAACAGGAGTATTGTGTTGCTAGTTGGGCAGAGTTTGCTCTTTTGGGACTATCCCATCGGTTCCTTTGTACTGGGTAAGCTAAGTAAAAAAAAAAAAAAAACGAACATTACCAGAGAGAGGTCAAAGACAAAACTGATCCTAGATCAGCACTCTTACTCTGGGATGCTTTGTGAATACGGGCTCTGGTCACATGTCCATGGATGACACAACCTATCTAGTGGTCAATTCTGGTACTGCTATAACTTTACTGATAACGACTGTTTTCTATCTATTAACTAAAGTGTTTTTACTGTACTACGTCAACTAATAACTGACACCATTTAGAAGGAAAACATTGGAGTTACTATTCATACATTACAACACTTAGTGTTACAGTATTCCTGACAAGTAAATGACATACCTGGATCACAGTATATAGATGTATTTAATCAGTAGAATGAACACATGGTACATATGGAACAGAATGGAAGCAAAAATAGAAAACTACTGCATTTGAAATGGATTGATAACTGTAAAAACTTAAATGAAAACAGAATCTTATTCAATTGTTATATGCACACATTAAATGGTAAAAATTGTAAATATAGTTTTTAAAAATGTCAACCACAGTTAGAGCCTACTAGACCACAGTTAGAGCCTACTAGACCACAGTTAGAGCCTACTAGACCACAGTTAGAGCCTACTAGACCACAGTTAGAGCCTACTAGACCACAGTTAGAGCCTACTAGACCACAGTTAGAGCCTACTAGACCACAGTTAGAGCCTACTAGACCACAGTTAGAGCCTACTAGACCACAGTTGGAGCCTACTAGACCACAGTTAGAGCCTACTAGACCACAGTTAGAGCCTACTAGACCACAGTTAGAGCCTACTAGACCACAGTTCCACTCCCCTGGGCCTGATGAATGGTGGACAAACTCCACATAGCCCTGGTCTCTTTAAAGACATCAAATACATATTTCAATATAGATACACATAGAAACACGTTAAGCCTAACAAAGGGAAAACCAGTGCAACTCCATAAGATAGGGGCTTACATTAGTGATTATAATTAGACTACGGTGTGAACGGTTTTTCACACACCCAGTAATTTGAAGTACATATTCCACCCTTCCAACTCTTCAATGGGTCTGATGCCGTCTGTGAGATCTCAATACAAGCCACCTCGTCATTCAAGTTACTTGGTTCCCCTTCCATCCAATAGCTATAAACAACACAGAGAATCAGAGTTTAATATCATCCAATAGAAAATAGAGAATCAGACGGTTAACCTAGTCTCCAGGCTCAATTGCTACCATTCGACAGAGAGTGAGAGAGACAGCTGGCTGAGGACAAGATTATCAGACTGTAAAAAGTAATTTATTACAACAGAAAAAAAGTCCTCCAGAACCTGTTCACTTACGTAGGTTTAAATGCTGTGTCGTCAACCCACTTCCAGATTCCGTCTTTTTTATATGCACCAATCCAGACATTCTTCTTTAATCCATGGATAAATATCTATAATATCATTTTGGAAGAAAAACAATGACCATTATTTAATCTCCACAGCAGAGGAACACTTTTACATGTGTATAAATAATAATAGTACTAGTAGTCTAATAGTAGTAGTAGTAGTCTAATGTACTGAGCCTGGTCAATAGAAATACAAGGGGATTTAGGATGTTTGAAAAGGTCCTGAGAACTTTGATATATGCCTTCTTCAGCGCTCACAAAAAAATACAAAAATGTTGCCGAGCACTGGCGCAAACTCAGGACACTTGGAGGGGAAGCGTGCTCACACCACACAGACCAATCTGCACTGACGACTGCGCCACGGCAGTTCACAATGATCAGGCAAGAGGGAGAGTACTTGATGGAAACAGAGCGTTGTTTTTAATCATTTTTGTTTGAAGCCTTCCCCAACCCATTGCCCTAACCTTAACCATAACCCTTTGAGTTGTTTCCGTTTGAACCCTGTAACCTCACAGAATTAACCCTGTAACCACATGGAATGAATGCGTCAAAAATATACTTTGATCCAGATTACGTCGAATGTCGAAGTGAAACTATGAGATCAGGTTGCAGCCTCAGCTGCTATACTATAGTATAGGTATAGATATAATCTCATGCAAACTTGCTTTGCTGACAGGAAGTATATTCTATAAATTGACAGTGACATGAACATTGGTGATACAATTATTTACACATATTGAATACTAATCAGAGATGTAGACAATGATTAATAATTATAATAATAATAAAGAAACAGTAGTATTATAGCATTACTAATGTATTCTCTATTACCTGTTCTTCTCTGCTGTTTATAACAACCAAGTCAGCACCCATTACTCTGCACTGCCGCTGACCGTCCCCGCCTGAGTCCCTCGTGGAGGAGACATAATAACAGCTGGTGCCAAACTTCCACCATTCCTTCAGACAGGGTTTCTCTGAAATAAACGAAATAGAACAGAAGGCATTTCAAAGTCTACAAATATATGAAATCTCTTCTAAGTATGAAATAAAATGATACTATAAAATACTGCACTCACCATAGAACCTAAGCCTGGTATTTAACTGGTCTCTCTCAGTGGTCCTGGTATTTAGACTATTCTGTAGCTGGTCTCTCTCGGTGGTCCTGGTATTTAGACTATTCTGTAGCTGGTCTCTCTCAGTGGTCCTGGTATTTAGACTATTCTGTAACTGGTCTCTCTCCATTGTTATTGTGCTGAGATTATTCTGCAACTGGTCTCTCTCCTTAGTTTTGGTTGTGAGACTATTCTGTAGCTGGTCTCTCTCTGTGGTCCTGGTATTTAGACTATTCTTCAACTGGTCTCTCTCTTTGGTCCTTGAATTAAGATTATTATTTAATTGATCCCTTTCAGCAGTCATAACGTTAAGTCTATCTTTCTGCTGGTCCCTGTCTTTGGTCCTTGTGGTGAGACTATTTTGTAGCTGGTCTCTCTCTTTGGTCCTGGTATTTAGACTATTCTGTAGCTGATCTCTCTCTGTGGTCCTGGTATTTAGAATATTCTGTAGCTGGTCTCTCTCTGTGGTCCTGAAATTTAGCCTATTCTGTAGCTGGTCTCTCTCTGTCGTCCTGGTATTTAGACTATTCTGTAGCTGGTCTCTCTCCTTAGTTTTTGTGTTAAGGCTATTCTGCAATTGATCTATTTCCTGTGTTTGTGTGGTGAGAGTATTCTGCAACTGGTCTTTCTCCTTAGTTTTGGTTGTGAGACTATTCTGTAGCTGGTCTCTCTCTGTGGTCCTGGTATTTAGACTATTCTGCAACTGGTCTTTCTCCTTAGTTTTGGTTGTGAGACTATTCTGTAGCTGGTCTCTCTCTTCAGTCAGGGTGTTGTAACTGGTCTGTAGCTGGTCTCTCTCTTCAGTCAGGGTGTTGTAACTGGTCTGTAGCTGGTCTCTCTCTTTAGTCAGGGTGTTGTAACTGCTCTGTAGCTGGTCTACCTCTTTAGTCAAGTTATTATAACTGGTGGGTTGCTGATCTCCTTCTTTAGTCAGAAGGCTGTAACTGGCCTGTTGGTCTCTCTCTGTTGAGTAGTGATGACCAATAACTCCACCTTTAAAAGGGAAAAGTTAATCAATTATTCAAATATGTGTAACTATCACACCATGGAAGTTTACAAATGTTTCTGTCCAAACCTTCTAAACTTACAGTAGACAGACAGGCCTATGATCCCAGCCAGTAGGAGAAAACACAGCAGCCCCAGACACACTGCAGCAACTCCAGAGGGTCTCTTCCACCACTGAAAATTAGCTGAATTACAGGGAATTATCATGTAAGGTCTTTGAACTCTCTCTGGTAATGTTAAAAATACCTATATCATCCAGGATTGTAAGCAACAAAAGCTGTGGGTTTGTACTTGAATTGATACCTGAAAATGTAACACTGGGCTTGTTGGGATACGTGTCGTCATCAATATCCATGGTCTGCATTGTTGGATTCTCCACCTGTGGTTGTATAGATTGTCTCTTACATTTCTAGAAATCAGATGCTATATTTTTCTCTGTTACTTCAGGAATCATCATCTAGATTCAGCCATGTGACCATTTTGTAGGTTTGTATCTGTGCCTTATGTATCATCAACTCAAATACTTGAGGTGAGCTTGACTTCGCTTACCCGGTACAAAGGAAAAAATAGGATAGTCCCAAGTGCAAATTTTACCCAACTAGTGACACATGCACGGTGGTCAAGTTCAATCAAGCTTACTTCAGTATTTGACATACAGTGCATTCGGAAAGTATTCAGACCCCATGACTTTTTCGACATCTTCTTAAGTGGCAGCCTTATTCTTAAATGGATTAAATTACTTTTTTTTCCACATCAATCTACACACACAATACCCAATAATGACAATGTGAAAACTGTTTTTTAGAATTTTTGCTAAGGTATAAAAAAACAAAAACAGAAATACCTTAATAACATAAGTGTTCAGACCCTTTGCTATGAGACTCGAAATTGAGCTCAGGTACATCCTGTTTCCATTGATCATCCTTGAGATGTTTCTACTACTTGATTGGAATAAACCTGTGGTAAATTCAATTGATTGGACAGAGTTGACAGTGCATGTCAGAGCAAAAACCAAGCAATTAGGTTGAAGGAATTGTCCGTAGAGCTCAGAGACAGAATTGTGTCGAGGCACAGATCTGGGGGAAGGATACCAAAACATTTCTGCAGCATTGAAGGTCCCCAAGAACACAGTGGCCTCCATCATTCTTAAATAGAAGAAGTTTGGAACCAGCAAGACTCTTCCTATGGCTGGCCACCTGGCCAAACTGAGCAATCGGGGGAGAAGAGCCTTGGTCAGGGAGGTGACCAACAACCCGATGGTCACTCTGACAGAGATCCAGAGTTCCTCTGTGGAGATGGGAGAACCTTCCAGAAGGACAACCATCTCTGCAGCACTCCACCAATCAGGCCTTTATGGTAGAGTGGACAGACGGAAGCCACTCCTTTGTAAAAGGCACATGACAGCCCACTTTGGAGATTGCCAAGAGGCACCTTAAGGACTCTCAGACTATGAGAAACAAGATTCTTTGGTCTGATGAAATCAAGATTGAACTATTTAGCCTGAATGCCAAGCGTCACGTCTGATGGAAATCTGGCACCATCCCTACGGTGAAGCATGGTGGTTGCAGCATCATGCTGTGGTAATGTTTTTCAGTGGCAGGGACTGGGAGACCATTCAGGCTTGAGGGAAAGATGAACAGAGCAAAGTACTGAGAGATTTTTGATGAAAACCTGCTCCAGAGCACTGAGGACCTCAAACTTGGGCGAAGGTTAACCTTCCAACAGGACAACAACCCTAAGCACACAGTCAAGACAACTTAGGAGTGGCTTCGTGACAAGTCTCTGAATGTCCTTGAGTGGCCCAGCCAGAGCCCAGACTTGAACCCAATCGAACATCTCTGGAGAGACCTGAAAATGGTTGTGCAGCGATGCTCCCCATCCAACCTGACAGAGCTTGAGAGGATCTGCAGAGAAGAATCGGAGAAACTCCCCAAATACAGGTGTGCCAAGCTTGTAGCATTATACCCAAGAAGACTCAAGGCTGTAATCGCTGCCAAAGGTGCTTCAACAATGTACTGAGTAAAGGGTCTGATTACTTATGTAAAACAGTTTTTTTTTAAACCTGTTTTTGCTTTGTCATTATAGGATATTGTGTGTAGATTGATGAGGAGAAAAAACAATTTCATACATTTCAGACTAAGGCTGTAACGTAACAAAATGTGGAAAAAGTCAAGGGGTCTGAATACTTTCCGAATGCAATGTAGATGTGTACTTTGTCCCAGTTACAGTTCACCTACTTAGTATCCCAGAGACTCTAACATATTACAAAATAATTAGACAATGTATAAAATAATAATATCTGGTGAAATAGAGAAAATAAATCTTACCACAGTCTTTGAGAGTTGAAAACGGATACATACAACTAAGTTATATTGGTTTGTTACGTCGACCTAATGAATGAGCATGACATGTCAGATTGGAGTAACGTGTCCACAAGTTTTTTATAGTCTAAGCGACCCCACCTTTCGTGTCAACATCAGCATTTCCTTTACCTTATTTAGCCTAACAATTATGAACTAATATACCACTGGATGGTAGGTTCAGATATGAGGTAACGTGGTTAACATGTGGTCAAGCTCAAGTCAAACTGAAAGTTCAAGTTACAGAATGCTGCATAGAAGAGTTTAATTTCCCCTCTCTCAAGCACATAAACTACAGGAGTATAGTTTATACTTAAATTTATGGTTGAATGTTCAGCTACTCCAAAATTCTAAAGCTTGGTAAACTTGGAAGGCTGAATGTGGCAAGGCAAAATGTGTCTATACCTTATTGAAAGCCCTGTCAACTGCCATTATATAACAATGTTCAGTGTTCAAACTTGGTTCTGAACTTTCTAACCCTTTTCCTGTCCCGACCTACAGTAACTCAGTAACTGGTTGTTGAACCCTGTTCAGGAGGAGGGTGCTAGAATGGTTTTAGCCAACAACAGATTCACCGAAATGTCCATGACAGGCATAGCTGGTAACATCCTAATCATTCTGGATGCAACGTTAAACATTCCCCCTTCACTTTAATGGATTTGACATCCTGCAGTCAGTGCGTCAGCATCCTGTAACGCATTTGTCATTCCCAAGTTTTCATCACTTGTAAAAATACAGCTTTCTCTTTGACATAGGGTTGCTAGCTAGCCTATAGCCTATTGTAGGGTGCTGTCTTCATTTAGACTTGCTAGTTAGCCTATTGTAGGGTCGATAGCTTTAACACCCCTGAGTCAATACATGTTAGAGTCACCTTTAGCAGCGATTACAACTGTGAGTATTTCTGGGTAAGTCACCAAGAGCTTTGCACACCTACATTGTACAATATTTGCACATTATTTGTAAAAAAAAAAAAAAAAGTATTCAAGTGCTGTCAAGTTGGTTGTTGATAATTGCTGGGCAGCCATTTTCGAGTCTTGCCATAGATTTTCAAGCCAATTTAAGCCAAAACTGTAACTAGGCCACTCGGGAACATTCAGTGGCATCTTGGTAAACAATTACAGTGTATTTGACCTTGGGTTTTAGGTTATTGTCCTGCTGAAAGGGGCATTTGTCTACTACTGTCACGCCCTGGCTCTGGGGACTCTTAAATGTTGAGCCAGGGTGTGGATTTTCCTATGTTTAGTTGTTCCATGTTTTCATTCTAGATCGTTTAGATCTATGTTGGCCAAAGGGTGGTTCACAATCAGAGGCAGCTGTAGCTCGTTGTCTCTGATTGGGAACCATACTTAGGCAGCCTGTTTTCACTAGTCATTGTGGGATCTTGTTCCGGAAGGTTTGTGTTAACCTAGGGCTTCACGTTTCGTTTGTTGTTTGGTTCTTGGTGTGTACACAATAAAGTATGTACGCCTATCACGCTGCGCCTTGGTCCGCATCTGTCAGCGATCGTGACAACTAGTGTCTGTTGGATAGCAGACAACCAGGTTTTCTTCTAGGATTTTGCCTGTGATAAAGCTGTATTCTATTTCTTTGTATCCTAAAAATCTCTGTACTTCTTTGCCGATGACAAGGATACCCATAACATGATGCAGCTACCACCATGCTTGAAAATATGAAGAGTGGTATACAGTTATGTGTTGTGTTGGATTTGCCACAAACATAACACCTTGTATTTAGGACATACATTTCATTTCTTAGCCACATTTTTAGCAGTTTTACTTTATTGCCTTATTGCAAACAGAAAGGGACACCTAGTCAGTTGTACAACTGAATGCATTCAACTGAAATGTGTCTTCCGCATTTAACCCAACCCCTCTGAATGCGGCAACTGAGTTAGGAAGGAAGCCTGTATCTTTGTAGTGACTGGGTGTATTGATACACTATCCAAAGTGTAATTAATAACTTCACCATGCTCAAAGGGATATTCAATATCTGCTTCTTTTTTTTACCCATCTACCAATAGGTGTCCTTCTTTGTGAGGAATTGGAAAACTTCCCTTTTCTATGTGCTTACATCAGTGTTTTAAATGCACTGCTCGGCTGAGGGACCTTACAGATAATTGTATGTGTGAGGTACAGCGATGACAAAACACTATTAGTCATGTTAACACTATTATTGCACACAGAGTTAGTCCGTGCAAATTATTATGTGACTTGTTAAGAACATTTTTACTCCTGAACATATTTAGGCTTTACATAACAAAGGGGTTGAATACTTAACAGCTTTTCATTTAATTAATTTTAAACATTTCTGAAAACATAATTCCACTTTGACATAATGGGGTATTTTGTGTAGGCCAGTGACCCAAAATCTGAATTTAATCCATTTTAAATTTAGGCTGTGACACAACAAAATGTGGAAACATCAATTGGTGTGAATACTTTCTGCAGGCACTGTATGTAGTGTTTGACAGTGTACAACTACATTCACAATTTTAATTGGCTGATGCGGATTTTGAGACAGAGGCAAAAAGTTTAATGTTTGTTAAAAGGGATCCCTGTTACCATATTTATTTACATTTATTGTTGTATGTTACACATTTACTTATGAGCAATTCTAATATCTTATAGTGGATATTAAGGCGTTATAAATGCTTTACAGGGGATTATATGTGTATGCATCATAGAAATTGTTACTGGATATTTAACTTGTGTTGCAGAAGATGTCTTCAAATTCAACCAAACAGAAATTACCATATCAAATCTGAATAAATTACCATATGATCTGATCTCCTACAGTATCATATCATATCTGATCTATATTACCATATCATATCATAACATATCTGAACAGATCCCTAATGATGTCCCAGGAAGTTGTGTTAACAGATCCCCTAATGATGTACCCAGGAAGGTTGTGGGTGGTGAGGAACAGATCCCCTAATGATGTACCCAGGAAGGTTGTGGGTGGTGGAGAACAGATCCCCTAATGCTGCATTCAAAACACCTGGGAACTCAGAAATCTCAGACTTCAGTATGTTCAAGACACCTGTTAAGGTGTAGATGTGTAGAAATTATGTTGAATATAATAATAACCTACATTTATCAATCTGACTCCATTATTATGTGAACGCTATAGGTCCATAATGGTATCCAGTGGGTATAGCTAAGGTTGGAGCCTTAGAAGATGCACATGTTTAGGTTTTAAGTTCAAGTTCCAGAATACTGCACAGAAGTTCTAAATGTGAATATTTCATCCAACAGGAGTATTGTGTTGCTAGTTGGGCAGAGTTTGCTCTTTTGGGACTATCCCATCGGTTCCTTTGTACTGGGTAAGCTAAGTAAAAAAAAAAAAAAAAACTAACATTACCAGAGAGAGGTCAAAGACAAAACTGATCCTAGATCAGCACTCTTACTCTGGGATGCTTTGTGAATACGGGCTCTGGTCACATGTCCATGGATGACACAACCCTTCTAGTGGTCAATTCTGGTACTGCTATAACTTTACTGATAACGACTGTTTTCTATCTATTAACTAAAGTGTTTTTACTGTACTACGTCAACTAATAACTGACACCATTTAGAAGGAAAACATTGGAGTTACTATTCATACATTACAACACTTAGTATTACAGTATACCTGACAAGTAAATGACATACCTAGATCACAGTATATAGATGTATTTAATCAGTAGAATGAACACATGGTACATATGGAATGGAAGGAAACAGAACACTGCTGCATTTGAAATGGATTGATAACTGTAAAAACTTAAATGAAAACAGAATCTTATTCAATTGTTATATGCACACATTAAATGGTAAAAATTGTAAATATAGTTTAAAAAAAAGTCAACCACAGTTAGAGCCTACTAGACCATAGTTAGAGCCTACTAGACCACAGTTAGAGCCTACTAGACCACAGTTAGAGCCTACTAGACCACAGTTAGAGCCTACTAGACCACAGTTAGAGCCTACTAGACCACAGTTAGAGCCTACTAGACCACAGTTAGAGCCTACTAGACCACAGTTAGAGCCTACTAGACCACAGTTAGAGCCTACTAGACCACAGTTAGAGCCTACTAGACCACAGTTAGAGCCTACTAGACCACAGTTAGAGCCTACTAGACCACAGTTCCACTCCCCTGGGCCTGATGAACGGTGGACAAACTCCACATAGCCCTGGTCTCTTTAAAGACATCAAATACATATTTCAATGTAGATACACATAGAAACACGTTAAGCCTAACAAAGGGAAAACCAGTGCAACTCCATAAGATAGGGGCTTACATTAGTTATTATAATTAGACTACGGTGTGAACGGTTTTTCACACACCCAGTAATTTGAAGTACATTTTACAACCTTCCAACTCTTCAATGGGTCTGATGCCGTCTTTGAGATCTCAATACAAGCCACCTCGTCATTCAAGTTACTTGGTTCCCCTTCCATCCAATAGCTATAAACAACACAGAGAATCAGAGATTAATATCATCCAATAGAAAATAGAGAATCAGACGGTTAACCTAGTCTCCAGGCTCAATTGCTACCATTCGACAGAGAGTGAGAGAGACATCTGGCTGAGGACAAGATTATCGGACTGTAAAAAGTAATTTATTACAACAGAAAAAAAGTCCTCCAGAACCTGTTCACTTACGTATGTTTAATTGCTGTGTCGTCAACCCACTCCCAGATTCCGTTTTTTTTAGTTGCACCAATCCAGACATTCTTCTTTAATCCATGGATAAATATCTATAATATCATTTTGGAAGAAAAACAATGACCATTATTTAATCTCCACAGCAGAGAAACACTTTTACATTTTTATAAATAATAGTACTAGTAGTAGTCTAATAGTAGTAGTAGTAGTAGTAGTAGTATAATGTACTGAGCCTGGTCAATAGAAATACAAGGGGATTTAGGATGTTTGAAAAGGTCCTGAGAACTTTGATATATGCCTTCTTCAGCGCTCACAAAAAAATACAAAAATGTTGCCGAGCACTGGCGCAAACTCAGGACGCTTGGAGGGGAAGCGTGCTCACACCACACAGACCAATCTGCACTGACGACTGCGCCACGGCAGTTCACAATGCTCAGGCAAGAGGGAGAGTACTTGATGGAAACAGAGCGTTGTTTTTCATCATTTTTGTTTGAAGCCTTCCCCAACCCATTGCCCTAACCTTAACCCCTAACCATAACCCTTTGAGTTGTTTCTTTTTTAACCCCGTAACCTCACAGAATTAACCCTGTAACCACATGGAATGAATGCGTCAAAAATAGACTTTCATCCAGATTACGTCGAATGTCGAAGTGAAACTATGAGATCAGGTTGCAGCCTCAGCTGCTATACTATAGTATAGGTATAGATATAATCTCATGCAAACTTGCTTTGCTGACAGGAAGTATATTCTATAAATTGACAGTGACATGAACATTGGTGATACAATTATTTACACATATTGAATACTAATCAGAGATGTAGATAATGATTAATAATTATAATAATAATAATAATAAAGAAACAGTAGTATTATAGCATTACTAATGTATTCTCTATTACCTGTTCTTCTCTGCTGTTCATAACAACCAGGTCAGCACCCATTGCTTTGCACTGCCGCTGACCTTCCCTGCCTGAGTCCCTCGTGGAGGAGACATAATAACAGCTGGTGCCAAACTTCCACCATTCCTTCAGACAGGGTTTCTCTGAAATAAACGAAATAGAACAGAAGGCATTTCAAAGTCTACAAATATATGAAATCTCTTCTAAGTATGAAATAAAATGATACTATAAAATACTGCACTCACCATAGAACCTAAGCCTGGTATTTAACTGGTCTCTCTCAGTGGTCCTGGTATTTAGACTATTCTGTAGCTGGTCTCTCTCGGTGGTCCTGGTATTTAGACTATTCTGTAGCTGGTCTCTCTCTGTGGTCCTGGTATTTAGACTATTCTGTAACTGGTCTCTCTCCTAGTGTTATTGTGCTGAGATTATTCTGCAACTGGTCTCTCTCCTTAGTTTTGGTTGTGAGACTATTCTGTAGCTGGTCTCTCTCTGTGGTCCTGGTATTTAGACTATTCTTCAACTGGTCTCTCTCTTTGGTCCTTGAATTAAGATTATTATTTAATTGATCCCTTTCAGCAGTCATAACGTTAAGTCTATCTTTCTGCTGGTCCCTGTCTTTGGTCCTTGTGGTGAGACTATTTTGTAGCTGGTCTCTCTCTTTGGTCCTGGTATTTAGACTATTCTGTAGCTGGTCTCTCTCTGTGGTCCTGGTATTTAATTCTGTAGCTGGTCTCTCTCTGTGGTCCTGGAATTTAGCCTATTCTGTAGCTGGTCTCTCTCTGTCGTCCTGGTATTTAGACTATTCTGTAGCTGGTCTCTCTCCTTAGTTTTTGTGTTAAGGCTATTCTGCAATTGATCCATTTCCTGTGTTTGTGTGGTGAGGTATTCTGCAACTGGTCTTTCTCCTTAGTTTTGGTTGTGAGACTATTCTGTAGCTGGTCTCTCTTGTGGTCTATTTAGACTATTCTGCAACTGGTCTTTCTCCTTAGTTTTGGTTGTGAGACTATTCTGTAGCTGGTCTCTCTCTTCAGTCAGGGTGTTGTAACTGGTCTGTAGCTGGTCTTTCTCTTTCTGTAGCTGGTCTCTCTCTTTAGTCAGGGTGTTGTAACTGGTCTGTAGCTGGTCTCTCTCTTCAGTCAGGGTGTTGTAACTGGTCTGTAGCTGGTCTCTCTCTTTAGTCAGGTTGTTGTAACTGGTCTGTAGCTGGTCTACCTCTTTAGTCAAGTTATTATAACTGGTGGGTTGCTGATCTCCTTCTTTAGTCAGAAGGCTGTAACTGGCCTGTTGGTCTCTCTCTGTTGAGTAGTGATGACCAATAACTCCACCTTTAAAAGGGAAAAGTTAATCAATTATTCAAATATGTGTAACTATCACACCATGGAAGTTTACAAATGTTTCTGTCCAAACCTTCTAAACTTACAGTAGACAGACAGGCCTATGATCCCAGCCAGTAGGAGAACACACAGCAGCCCCAGACACACTGCAGCAACTCCAGAGGGTCTCTTCCACCACTGAAAATTAGCTGAATTACAGGGAATTTATCATGTAAGGTCTTTGAACTCTCTCTGGTAATGTTAAAAATACCTATATCATCCAGGATTGTAAGCAACAAAAGCTGTGGGTTTGTACTTGAATTGATACCTGAAAATGTAACACTGGGCTTGTTGGGATACGTGTCGTCATCAATATCCATGGTCTGCATTGTTGGATTCTCCACCTGTGGTTGTATAGATTGTCTCTTACATTTCTAGAAATCAAATGCTATATTTATCTCTGTTACTTCAGGAATCATCATCTAGATTCAGCCATGGGACCATTTTGTAGGTTTGTATCTGTGCCTTATGCATCATCAATTCAAATACTTGAGGTGAGCTTGACTTCGCTTACCCGGTACAAAGGAAAAAATAGGATAGTCCCAAGTGCAAATTTTACCCAACTAGTGACACATGCACGGTGGTCAAGCTCAATCAAGCTTACTTCAGTATTTGACATACAGTGCATTCGGAAAGTATTCAGACCCCTTGACTTTTTCGACATCTTCTTACGTGGCAGCCTTATTCTAAAATGGATTAAATTACTTTTTTTTCCACATCAATCTACACACACAATACCCCATAATGACAACGTGAAAACTGTTTTTTAGAATTTTTGCAAAGGTATAAAAAAACAAAAACAGAAATAGCTTAATAACATAAGTATTCAGACCCTTTGCTATGAGACTAGAAATTGAGCTCAGGTACATCCTGTTTCCATTGATCATCCTTGAGATGTTTCTACTACTTGATTGGAATAAACCTGTGGTCAATTCAATTGATTGGACAGAGTTGACAGTGCATGTCAGAGCAAAAACCAAGCAATTAGGTTGAAGGAATTGTCCGACTCAGAGACAGAATTGTGTCGAGGCACAGATCTGGGGGAAGGATACCAAAAAATTTCTGCAGCATTGAAGGTCCCCAAGAACACAGTGGCCTCCATCATTCTTAAATAGAAGAAGTTTGGAACCAGCAAGACTCTTCCTATGGCTGGCCACCTGGCCAAACTGAGCAATCGGGGAGAAGAGCCTTGGTCAGGGAGGTGACCAACAACCCGATGGTCACTCTGACAGAGATCCAGAGTTCCTCTGTGGAGATGGGAGAACCTTCCAGAAGGACAACCATCTCTGCAGCACTCCACCAATCAGGCCTTTATGGTAGAGTGGACAGACGGAAGCCACTCCTTTGTAAAAGGCACATGACAGCCCACTTTGGAGATTGCCAAAAGGCACCTTAAGGACTCTCAGACTATGAGAAACAAGATTCTTTGGTCTGATGAAAGCAAGATTGAACTATTTAGCCTGAATGCCAAGCGTCACGTCTGATGGAAATCTGGCACCATCCCTACGGTGAAGCATGGTGGTGGCAGCATCATGCTGTGGTAATGTTTTTCAGTGGCAGGGACTGGGAGACCAGTCAGGCTTGAGGGAAAGATGAACAGAGCAAAGTACTGAGAGATTTTTGATGAAAACCTGCTCCAGAGCACTGAGGACCTCAGACTTGGGCGAAGGTTAACCTTCCAACAGGACAACAACCCTAAGCACACAGTCAAGACAACTTAGGAGTGGCTTCGGGACAAGTCTCTGAATGTCCTTGAGTGGCCCAGCCAGAGCCCAGACTTGAACCCAATCGAACATCTCTGGAGAGACCTGAAAATGGTTGTGCAGCGATGCTCCCCATCCAACCTGACAGAGCTTGAGAGGATCTGCAGAGAAGAATCGGAGAAACTCCCCAAATACAGGTGTGCCAAGCTTGTAGCATTATACCCAAGAAGACTCAAGGCTGTAATCGCTGCCAAAGGTGCTTCAACAATGTACTGAGTAAAGGGTCTGAATACTTATGTAAAACAGTTTTTTTTAAACCTGTTTTTGCTTTGTCATTATAGGATATTGTGTGTACATTGACGAGGAGAAAAAACTATTTCATACATTTCAGACTAAGGCTGTAACGTAACAAAATGTGGAAAAAGTCAAGGGGTCTGAATACTTTCCGAATGCAATGTAGATGTGTACTTTGTCCCAGTTACAGTTCACCTACTTAGTATCCCAGAGACTCTAACATATTACAAAATAATTAGACAATGTATAAAATAATAATATCTTGTGAAAATAGAGAAAATAAATCTTACCACAGTCTTTGAGAGTTGAAAACGGATACATACAACTAAGTTATATTGGTTTGTTACGTCAACCTAATGAATGAGCATGACATGTCAGATTGGAGTAACGTGTCCACAAGTTTTTTATAGTCTAAGCGACCCCACCTTTCGTGTCAACATCAGCATTTCCTTTACCTTATTTAGCCTAACAATTATGAACTAATATACCACTGGATGGTAGGTTCAGATATGAGGTAACGTGGTTAACATGTGGTCAAGCTCAAGTCAAACTGAAAGTTCAAGTTACAGAATGCTGCATAGAAGAGTTTAATTTCCCCTCTCTCAAGCACATAAGCTACAGGAGTATAGTTTATACTTAAATTTATGGTTGAATGTTCAGCTACTCCAAAATTCTAAAGCTTGGTAAACTTGGAAGGCTGAATGTGGCAGGGCAAAATGTGTCTATACCTTATTTAAAGCCCTGTCAACTGCCATTATATAACAATGTTCAGTGTTCAAACTTGGTTCTGAACTTTCTAACCCTTTTCCTGTCCCGACCTACAGTAACTCAGTAACTGGTTGTTGAACCCTGTTCAGGAGGAGGGTGCTAGAATGGTTTTAGCCAACAACAGATTCACCGAAATGTCCATGACAGGCATAGCTGGTAACATCCTAATCATTCTGGATGCAACGTTAAACATTCCCCCTACACTTTAATGGATTTGACATCCTGTGACACATTTGTCATTCCCAAGTTTTCATCACTTGTAAAAATACAGCTTTCTCTTTGACATAGGGTTGCTAGCTAGCCTATAGCCTATTGTAGGGGTGCTGTCTTCGTTTAGACTTGCTAGTTAGCCTATTGTAGGGTCGATAGCTTAATTTACACTGACTTGGTAGCCTATTGGAGGGTCGATAGCTTAATTTACAGCAACTTGGTAGCCTATTGTAGTGTTGCTAGCTTAATTTAGAGTTGCTAGTTAGCATATGACGTGATTTGCATCTCTGGCGGGTTGATTTGTATCTGGCAGGATGATTTTATCGATTTGCATCTAAAAGCGGGCGCCCTGCCAGTAAGGCCGGTGAGCAAGTCTGCTGTCTCGCTGCCCAAATCATTTTGGAGAGCCACCTGCCTGCTGAGTGCTTGTTGATAACTGGGTAGCTAGCCTGTTGGAGAGCCACCTGCCTGCTGAGTGCTTGTTGATAACTGGGTAGCTAGCATCTTGGAGAGCCACCTGCCTGCTGAGTGCTTGTTGATAACTGGGTAGCTAGCCTGTTGGAGAGCCACCTCTGCTGAGTGCTTGTACGCCTTGGAGAGCCACCTGCCTGCTGAGTGCTTGTTGATAACTGGGTAGCTAGCCTGTTGGAGAGCCACCTGCCTGCTGAGTGCTTGTTGATAACTGGGTAGCTAGCAGCCATGCCTGCTGAGTGCTTGTTGATAACTGGGTAGCTAGCTCTTGGAGAGCCACCTGCCTGCTGAGTGCTTGTTGATAACTGGGTAGCTAGCTGTTGGAGAGCCACCTGCCTGCTGAGTGCTTGTTGATAACTGGGTAGCTAGCCTGTTGGAGAGCCACCTGCCTTCTGAGTGCTTGTTGATAACTGGGTAGCTAGCTGTTGGAGAGCCACCTGCCTGCTGAGTGCTTGTTGATAACTGGGTAGCTAGCCTGTTGTAAGCCTTGTAGGGCCTACTATAGGTTAACCAAGATCATGTGGTTTACAAGAAACTGTATAGGACTTTAAGAAGTCACATGGTACCATCGTGGAGTGTTAGGTGGATTCCTTCTCATTACCCTGACACAGCTCCGTCACTTCTCCTTTTCTCTCACCAAACTTTCATATTTTTCATCTTTCACTTTCCTCTCTTTTTCTCTCTTGTTTCTGTAGAATATTTAGACGGATGTAAAATCTAAAGAAAGTGCTGCGTTAGCAGCCTCAAGTCAGGGCCCATATTTATCACGTCTCAGTGCAGGAATGCTGATCTAGGATCTGCTTAGCCTTTTTGATCATAATGAATAAGGTGATGTAGACACTGATGACTTGATCCCAGGTAAGTATTCCTGAGATGGTTGATCTCTAGATCTGCATTTGTTTTGCATTGAGTCAAGGTTTGGGTTTATTTCACTGAAGAAGATTCCCTGCACTGTCATTCACACAGACTACATTAACTTTAGTTACACTTCCTGCCTGTTTCCAACCACCCACACATTCTGTTGTTGCAACATGTTGTATCTGAACCTACCAGACAGCGGTACATTAGTTCATTATTGTTTGGCCAATCTTAATAATGCTCCATCACTACTATTGTGTTATGTTTGTGTTAACAACAAACCAACATGATAAGATTTAGTTTTTTCTTCATTTCACATGATATGATCATTTTATGGATTGTCTGATTCTTATGTAATGTGTTAGTGGTTCTGGGGGACTGAGCAGGGGGTGATAAAATAACATGCCAGCAGGGTTGAAAGCAAATAATCCAACTAGAGCAATGCAGACAATGGATATTGATGTCGACACCTATGCTGACAAGGCCAGAAAAATTGATGGCATTAGTGTTACATTTTCAGGTTTCAATGCAAGTACAGACAGACACATAGACAGAAACACACACACACACACACACTTTCTGATTTCATATGTAGAATGAACATATGGTCCATATTCAACTGCTGTCATTTAAATGTATTGATAGCTGTAAAAACGTACAAATGAAATCAGTATGTGGTTAAATTGTTACATCACACTATAATGGTAAATATTGATATTGCAACCACAGCCTATTAGACAAAGGCGTGTGTCCCCTGGACCTGATGAATGATGGACAAGCTCACATAGCTCCAATACAACTCCATTAGACATGGGCTACAGCACGAAACATCGTCGGTAATTTACGTTTGAAGCGACATGCACAGCGTTTACCATTAATGCGGTTTCTGCAAACATACTGTAGGGGAAAATGCCTTTAAAATACGCATTGTCTGCTGTATAGTGCTCCACGCCATAACACGCCTTGCATTGAATCCCAGTCTGTAGCCCTTTACACACGTATCCCATATACGGGTTGAACATGGCAGATTTGGACACGGATAAACGCCTAAATTGGAATGCTGTGGCTGTACAGTAACCTGCTATACATGACATCAGAGCTCAGGGTCTCCCCTTCACAGTTCTGTATGGGTTTTGACAGACAGCTGTTCTGAAATTGAGCGCTGCGCGCCACAAGAAGTTGAGCCCATTCCTTATCGCTAATTGGGAAACTTTGAAAATGTTTTGTTGTCTGAGTGAGAGAATGCTGTAAATTAAGAGGACTCAATGTATTTTGAAAGATGAGACGTTGAGGATGATAATAAATACCACGTTGATGTCATACAAGAGTCCAAATCTGCACTTCACATTTCCTTATCATAAAACTCATGTAATATAGTGTCAATGTTTATGATCACAGAATGAGCCTATGTTTGTTGTATTGTGAAGACAATTTGCAGCAAATGACGAATCTGAAAGCACTCAAGACTCCATTTTATGCGCACCAAAATTACCATCTGCTTGCATGAATTGCCTTGTGAAAGCTTAACACTGTCAAATCGTATTTTATAATTCATCTAGTCATGTTGGCAATGATTAAGCTTTCAAATGATGACAACCTGACCCAGATTGCGATTTATAATGGACTGTTTTTGGATTGCGTAAACAACAACAGTAATTGTGTGATGGAGGGGATGCAGGGCTGTTTCCAAACATAACGATTACACATTTGCTCGCTCTAGTTCCTCAACAGCACAGCTAGGAGAGCTCAACAAATCACCTTTATAGTTGAATACTATTCTTTGAGTCATAAAAGTGCATTGAAATGACTTAGGATCTGTGCACACTTTGGAGAGGTGTGTGGCCACTTGGAGACACCAGTTAGACCTTTCACTCAAACCCTAGTTGTCACGGATTCAGCCGAGGCTGCCCCTCCTCCTTGCTCGGGCAGGCTTCGGCGTTCGTCGTCCCCGGAGTACTAGCTGCTACCGATCTATGTTTCGGTGTTTGTCTTGTTTGGTCTTAATTGTGTACACCTGTTCCCAATTATGTTGTATTGTATTCCCTATATAACCCTCTGTCTTTCATTGTGTGTGATTGTTTTCGTCATTTCGGCAGTTGCTTATTGTGCGGGTTATTTTCCTCCCTGTTTGGAGGTTGTTTTGTACTCTGGTTACTTTGTTAGTAAAGTACGTTTCCAGTAGCTCGGTGTCCTGCGTTTGACTTCGCCTACCGCCTTCACGTCGCACATGACAGAATCACACACCACTGACATGGAGTCAGCAGGAGCAGCGGTGCCAGCTGGATCAATGGAAGAACGCGTACAAAAACAAGCGGCCATGATCCAGGCTCTCGGCACCGGCATGGAACGGGTAGTAAACACCATGGAGCGATGGGAGTGAGGAGGTCTGCCTACACCTCCTCCGACTATACCATCACCATCAGCGATGCCCATCGCTTCACCTCCGGGGTCCAGTGGGATTCGGCTCTCGCTCCCGAGGGCTTATGATGGCACAGCTGCCGGGTGTCAGGGTTTCCTGCTCCAGGTCGAACTCTACCTGGCGTAGAGTGTCCGGCGTGTCCGCCCTCATCTCCTGTCTGTCCGGCAAGGTGCTGGAATGGGGGGGAATAGACGCCGCTACTGTCAACTATGCGGAGTTCACCCGCCGCTTCAGGGCAGTATTCGATCATCCACCAGAGGGTAAAGCGGCGGGTGAGCGTTTATTCCGCGCAGGAGTTCGCACTGGACTTCCGGACGCTGGCTGCCAATGCGGGATGGAATGAGAGGGCCCTCATCGACCACTACCGATGTAGTCTGAGGGAGGACGTGCGTCGGGAATTGGCCTGCAGGGACACCAACCTAAGCTTCGACCAACTGGTGGACATGTCGATTTGCCTGGATACCCTGTTGGCTACCCGCGGACGTCCGGATTCGGGGCCGTCCATTCCATCCCCCAGCACTTCCGAGCCGACCCCTATGGAGCTCGGCGGTGCTGGTACCAGGGAGACTAGGAGAGAGGCCGTCCCCTGCACCAACTGTGGCCGCAGAGGACACAATGCTGGTCGGTGCTGGGGAGGGTCTCCTATGAATCGAGGCAGTAGGCAGCGCACTGATGAGTCATTCCAGGTGAGTAGGAACCCAACTCACCCAGAGCTCCCTGTTGCGCATATGTGTATTAAAGTTGTGTTTCCCGAGGTTTCTCCTCATTCCCAGCATAAGGCGCTAGTAGATTCAGGCGCAGCTGGGAATTTTATCGATCGCCAGTTTACCTATAAGTTAGGGATTCCTATTGTTCCAGTTGATGTGCCCTTCCCTATCCATGCCCTAGATAGCCGCCCTTTGGGGTCAGGGTTGATTAGGGAGGTCACAGCGCCTCTCAGGATGAAAACGCAGGAGGGCCATGAGGAGATCATTCGTTTGTATTTGATTGGGGCTTCCCTGGTTAACTTCTCATGACCCCAACATTTCATGGCAACAGAGGGCTCTCAAGGGATGGTCTGATCAGTGTTTGGGGAGGTGTGTAGGTTTTTCCGTAGGGGCAACGACGGTGGAAAGTCAGAACCAAGCCCACCACATTCCACCTGAATATGCCGATTTGGCTCTCGCCTTCTGTAAAAAGAAGGCGACTCAATTACCACCCCATCGACTGGGGGATTGTGCGATAAACCTCCAAGTAGGCGCTGCGCTTCCCCGAAGTCATGTGTATCCTCTGTCTCAGGATGAGACGGCGGCTATGGAGACATACGTCACCGAATCTCTGAGACAGGGATACATACGGCCGTCCACTTCCCCTGCGTCATCGAGTTTATTTTTTGTGAAGAAGAAGGATGGGGGTTTACGCCCGTGTATTGACTACCGTGGTCTCAATCCGATCACAATCAAATACAGCTATCCTCTCCCTCTGATTGCTAGTATGACAGAGTCATTACACGGGGCGCGATTCTTCACAAAATTGGATCTCAGGAGCGCGTACAACCTGGTGCGTATTAGGGAGATGAGTGGAAGACAGCATTTAGTACCACCTCGGGTCACTATGAGTACCTCGTCATGCAATACGGTTTAATGAATGCTCCTTCAGTCTTCCAATCGTTTGTGTATGAGATTTTCCGGGACTTGCATGGACAGGGTGTAGTGGTGTATATTGATGACATTCTAATATACTCCGCTACACGAGCCGAGCATGTGTCTCTGGTTCGTCGTGTGCTTGGTAGACTGTTTGAACATGACCTGTATGTGAAGGCGGAGAAATGTCTGTTCTTCCAGGAGTCCGTCTCCTTCCTGGGACACCGGTTGTCCGCGTCAGGTGTGGAGATGGAAATTGACCGCGTTTCGGCCGTGCACATTTGGCAGACTCCCACCACGTGAAGGAGGTGCTGCGGTTCTTGGGTTTTGCCAATTACTACCGGAGGTTTATCCGGGGCTTTGGGCAGGTAGCAGCTCCCATTACTTCCCTGCTAAAGGGGGGGTCCGGTGCGTCTGCAGTGGTCGGCTGAGAAGGACAGGGCTTTTTGGCATCTGTCCTGTTACGAACCCCGTGGCTTTAAACGTCTAGGGTGGATGGACAAGAGACCCGTAACATAATTCATGCAAATTAGTCGTGACATGGAAACAGTGAGAACAAAAACTACACGACAACCAAAACTACAGTCAAACATAAAACGTTTATTTTTGAACACACAGTAAATGTTTGGGAAAAAGGACTGAGCAGGACCCAAGAAATGAAACAATAGTGTAAAAAAACCCTAAACTGATCTTGCCTGCCTCAAGAACCGCTAAGCTACTGCTAATCATACAAAAATTACAGTGGGTGGTCCGCTCAGGTCTAACTAGTGTTTTTAGACAGTTTTCTTCCTAAAGGTAATGTATGCCCAAGGGCAACTTGCTTAAATTCCCCTTTTCCCAGAAACACACAACAAAGTTACCAAACAGAGTAACCAGCAAATGAGTGAGTACACAAAACACCACAGTATCCATACTCACATATGGAAAAATAGTCTCTCCCTACAAACGCAACTGACCGGCTTTTAAACAATGGGATGTGTGATTGAAAAACCAGAAACAGGTGGTGCAATGCAGAGGAATGTCCACTGATTGGTCCACCTCAGCAATCAGCAGACACCCCAACGACCACCAATCAGGAACATACAGGACACCTGTGATTAGGGCAGAAGGAGAGGAAAAACACAAAAAGACACAGGATACCTGTATCCGTAACACCTCGGCTCCGGTGCTGGTACATCCGGATCCCTCTTTGGCCTTCCAAGTTGAGGTGGATGCGTCCGAGGCTGGGATCGGTGCTGTACTGTCTCAGCGCTCGGGTACGCCACCAAAACTCTGTCCCTGTGCTTTCTTTTCTAAGAAGCTCAGTCCGGCGGAGCGCAATTATGATGTGGGGGACAGGGAGCTGTTAGCTGTGGTTCAAGCCCTGAAGGTGTGGAGGCATTGGCTTGAGGGGGCTAAACACCCTTTTCTCATTTTGACTGACCATCGTAACCTGGAGTACATCCGGGCGGCGAGGAGGCTGAACCCTCGCCAGGCAAGGTGGGCTATGTTTTTCATCCAATTCGTATTTACGCTCACCTACAGACCAGGTTCCCAGAACGCTAAGGCAGACGCCCTGTCCCTCCTCTGGTCATCCTGGTATTGGTCGGACAGTTCACTGCCTTAGTGGGTAGCACTGGTGGCCCACGTTAGCTAAGGACGTGAGGGTTTATGTTTCCTCCTGCTCGGTGTGCGCCTAGTGTAAGGCGCCTAGACACCTGCCCAGAGGGAAATTACAACCACTACCCGTTCCACAACGGCCGTGGTCTCACCTATCGGTGGACTTTGTTACGGACCTTCCCCCCTCACAGGGGAACACTACGATCTTGGTCATTGTGGATCGGTTTTCGAAGGCCTGCCGTCTCATTCCCCTGCCAGGTCTCCCTACAGCCCTACAAACTGCTGACGCCCTGTTTACACACGTCTTCCGGCACTACGGGGTACCTGAGGATATAGTGTCTGATCGGGGTCCCCAGTTCACCTCTAGAGTCTGGAGGGCGTTTATGGAACGTCTGGGGGTCTCGATTAGCCTTACCTCAGGTTTTCACCGCGAGAGTAATGGGCAGGTGGAGAGTGAAGCAGGATGTGGGTAGGTTTCTGATGTCCTATTGCCAGGACCAGCAGGGGGAGTGGTCGGGATATATCCCCTGGGCAGAGATAGCCCCAAAAAAAAAAAAGTAAAATGCACAAGAAATCAACTGATTAATGTTTGGATTCAGTCTTGTCAGATGAACTGTTGTGTCCTCACCTTTAGTGTAATACATTTCCCATAAACTGTTCCCTTGGGATTGCTACCATGGTTATGCATATGCTTTCCATAATTATTCTGTATTTAACATTTCAATTGAGCCCTATCCATACAGGCCAATTCCCATAAAGGTGTGCATTTTACAATTTAACAACATAACATTTTGATGTGATAAACGTGTTATTCCACCTTGTAGACAAGTACCAGAAAATCAATATATGATTAAAGATGTATGTATACTGTACTACTAGCTGTTGTAATGTACCAATACTATAGTAACACCAGTATTTCACTTCTAAATGGTGTCTGTTATAAGTTGACAAAGCACAGTTTGAAAAAAAGTTCAGATTGAACAGATAGAAACCAATGATGTATATAAACCCCGGATTGGTGATGCTATGTATTGGCCAATGAGAGGCTTTGAAGCCACCGGTCGGCCATATTGGCACTCCCCAGTAGGAGCAGTCCTCCATAGGAATGAATGGAATTCTACAGTATTTCAATGAAATGTTTCAAGGCCCAAATGACATGTATTTAAGTATTTCTTTGTTGTAGTGGTGACCGTAACATTAGTACTCTCTAAAATATATTTTAAGGAATGTTTTTATATGGATGGTTTAGCTGACAACTTCACTAAAACAATGTGCACGCTTCCATGGGACAGAAGTCAGACTATAGTCTTCCTAAAGAGCATGATGAAAAGTCAATACACCCTGTTCCTATTGGACGGTTGAGTAACTCAGAGATTCTAGAAAAACTTGATGTATTTTCGGCATACTTGTCTCCGGAGGAAAAAGGGGATATTGTTCCACTGCTTTTAGAATATCAGGGTTTATTATCAGATGTGCCAACTCAGACAAATGTACTAGAGCATGACATTGATGTTGGGGACTCTGCCCCAATCAAACAACATGCCTATCGAGTGAACCCTGAAAAGAGAGAGAAGCTCCGCAGTAAGGTAGAGTTCATGCTTGAGCACGGCATTGCAGAACATGGCAACAGTCTGTGGAATTCGCCCTATATACAGCTGTGGAAAAAATTAAGAGACCACTGCACATTTTTCTTAAAAATCAGCATCTCTGCATGTATGACAGCCATTCTATTGCAGTGTCTGTTGAATTCCAACACAGGCACACCTCATTCTACTGAATTAGGTACTGATTACATTTACATTTACATTTTAGTCATTTAGCAGACGCTCTTATCCAGAGCGACTTACAGTTAGTGAATACATATTTTTTTTATAATGGCCCCCCATGGGAATCGAACCCACAACCCTGGCGTTGCAAACGCCATGCTCTATCAACTGAGCTACATCCCTGCCGGACATTCCCTCCCCTACCCTGGACGACGCTGGGCCAATTGTGCGCCGCCCATGAGTCTCCCGGTCGCGGCCGGAAAAGTATAAAAACCACTGCTGTGGTCATCACTATCCTCTTGCATTAGGACCAGCTGGATAGCAAAAACAGTGCTAATAGTACCTCAAAAGTAATATTAATCAAAAAATAACTATTGCCCATGCCAAAAGAGTTGAAAAGGAAAGTTTTGAGTGAGGAAAGAAGGGTTCAATTCTGGCTTTACTGACAGAGGGATACAGTGAGCGTCAGGTTGCTTCCATTCTTAAAATGTCAAAGACGGCGGTTCATAAGAACAAGGTCAAGCAGCAGACATTGGGGACAACAAAGCTACAGACCGGCAGAGGGCGAAAACGACTCTCTACTGACCGGGATGACTGCCAACTCATTCGAATGTCACTCAACAACCGTAGGATGACATCAAGTGACCTACAAAAAGAATGGCAAACGGCAGCTGGGGTGAAGTGCACGGCGAGGACGGTTCGAAACAGGCTCCTAGGGGCAGGGCTGAAGTCGTGCAAAGCTAGAAAAAAGCCCTTCATCAATGAGAAGCAAAGAAGAGCCAGACTGAGGTTTGCAAAAGACCATAAGAATTGGACCGTAGAGGACTGGAGTAAGGTAATCTTCTCTGATGAGTCCAATTTTCAGCTTTGCCCAACACCTGGTCAGTCTAATGGTTGGGACGGAGACCTGGAGAGGCCTACAAGCCACAGTGTCTCGCACCCACTGTGAAATTTGGTGGAGGATCGGTGATGAACTGGGGGTGCCTCAGCAAGGCTGGAATCGGGCAGATTTGTCTTTGTGAAGGACGCATGAATCAAGCCACGTACAAGGTTGTTCTGAAAGAAAACCTGCTTCCTTTGCTCTGACATTGTTCCCCAAATCTGAGGATTGGTTTTTCCAGCAGGACAATGCGCCATGCCACACAGCCAGGTCAATCAAGGTGTGGATGGAGGACCACCAGATCAAGACCCTGTCATGGGCAGCCCAATATCCAGACCTGAACCCCATTAAAAACTTCTGGAATGTGATTAAGAGGAAGATGGATGGTCACAAGCCATCAAACAAAGCCGAGCTGCTTGAATTTTTGCGCCAGGAGTGGCATAAAGTCACCCAACATCAATGTGAATGACTGGTGGAGAGCATGCCAAGACACATGAAAGCTGTGATTGAAAATCAGGGTTATTCTACCAAATATTGATTTCTGAACTCTTCCTAAGTTAAAACATTACTATTGTATTGTTTAAAAATGAACGTGAACTTATTTTCTTTGCATTATTAGAGGTCTGACAACACTGTATCTTTTTTGTTATTTTGACCAGTTGTCATTTTCTGCAAATAAATGCTCTAAATGACAATATTTCTATTTGGAATTTGGGAGAAATGTTGTCAGTAGTTTATAGAATAAAACAAAAATGTTATTTTTACCCAAACACATACCTATAAATAGTAAAACCAGATAAACTGATAATTTTGCAGTGGTCTCTTAATTTTTTCCGCAGCTGTATATATTCGGATGTGTCTCCGCGGTTTATTTCGAATTTCGGAAACTCAATGCCGTTACTAAGTCTGACTCGTACCCTTTGCCCAGGGTCGGCCGATTGTGTGAACCGTGTTGGCGCTGCTAAATACGTTAGAAAGTTTGATCTGCTGAAGGGATATTGGCAGGTCCCTCTAACTCAGAGCGCCAAAGAGTTGTCTGCTTTTGTCACTCCTGACGGTTTGTTTTCCTACCTTTGTCTTCCGTTCAGGTTGAAATGCTAAGACCCTTTTGGTCTCTTCACCAGTGCTAACTGCTCCAGATTTCCGTCGTCCATTTGCTTTGTACACCGACTCCAGCGATGTAGGAGCAGGGGGAGTTTTCCCCTTGGAAATCAGACATATCTGCAGTAAGGACAACTTGGTTGCTGATTGTCTTTCAAGGGTGGGCAGTCAATACGTTTTGTGTTTAGCCAGTGTGTAGCTCTGGCTCACAATTTATTGACTGCACGTTTTGCCGTTTTGGGCATTCGTTTTGCTTTGGTTAAGAGTTATAGAAATGTACGTGATTTTACCTCTGTTTCTCAAAACTTCTGCGTTTTAGGCAACTAAATAAAAGTTAAGGGGAAAAAAGTGTCTGTTTTGTTTTGTCTTTAAGTGTTGACAGCCAGTAGACACCATGTTTATATTGAAGGAGGCGATTATTAAGTTGATCATATTGTGAGAGATGGAAGAAACTTTCTGTTGGTTGTGAGCAAACTTGTCTTAAGGGGTAATGTGTTACAGGCTTTGGTTTTTCCATTTCTATTTTGAGGTTGGATGTTAGAACATGTAGCACGGGTGGTGCACCGATTGGTGTCACCTCATTAGTCAGTATGTCTTACACCTTCTTCTTCTATGGTATCTTGGCGATCACACAATTGAATGTGTATCCCGCCACCTACTATGCGGGATGGAAACAGGATTCCCCCTGAAAAAAACTGAACTACCAAAAACGACCAAAAAATGAATAAATCTAATAAATCAAACAACTTTTCTAAAAAATATATGAATATAACAGATCTGATCCCACACAGGCTCAAGGGGGAACATGGGAGCGGGTCTTCCGGCTCCAGTACAACCTTGTAAGTCTTTCGATGTAAAATCCTTGAGTCCCAAAAACCTTTCTGCTGCAGCCACAATAATGTCCAGTTTCTTCGACTTCTTTGAGACTTGTGCCGTACAGTTTATAACTGTGGCAAGGAGCGCAACAAAATCCACCTTTTTAACACACAGGGTATGTTTTGTCTGGCAGCAAACATTTACTACATGCTGTGGTGTATCCACTACCATCTCTTCACTAGCATCACTTGTTTTCTCAATTATTTTAATCACCTCCACATGGAGATTCGATTGACCGCTAACTTTTGCCACCTCAATCTCCTTCACCCTTACAGGGCACTCCAGGAACTCAGGATCATGATCCCCACCACAATTGCAACACCGTCGTCCTTCTACACACCTTTCTTCAGTATACTCTGTTCGTCTGCACACACCATTGAAACATGGCCAAATCCTTTACAATTCTTAGACTGCAGTGGTTTGGGAACGAAAGCTCTTACGGCGTATCTTACATAACCAAGCTTCACATACGCAGGTATTTTCTCTTTATAAAAAAACAACAGGACCGACAGACTTTCTTATTTTTCTCCATTCACCCAGCGGGTCAGACGCCGAGCACCAACCACACCAGGAATTGTCTTCAGGTATTCAACCTGAACATCTGTTATCACCCCTGAGATGACTCCTTTGATGGATGCTCTACTCCGAAGTTCAAAACATAAAACTTCTGTTGTCCGGATTCTTTTGAGGCCCACTACAATCTTCATCTGCTCTTCAGAATTACAATGAATCAAAATAAGACCACTCCTGGTCACTCTGACAGACTCCACTTTTCCCAGCGCATACTTCACCATTTTTGACACCTCAAACGTATTTCCCATATCCTTACTCAACAAACACATCCCAACAAGAAGCCATTCATTATCATTTACACACGGATCCTCCACTCCAGTTTTAGACAATTTCCTTCTTGTTCCAGTTTTCGATACTACTATTGTCCATTCAGAACATTCGTCTTCACCATATTTACTGGACGCGCTGCTTAATTCGAACTCACCATGTGTTACACCTGTGCTGGCTTGTCCATCTCATTAGTTGAAGGTGTTGGCCCAGTGCTCCAGTTGTGTTGAGAGATGTGGAGGGTCAACACCTTTAGTTGGTGCTCCCTATTTGATTTCTATGAAAACATGCCTTTGTCTGATCTTCCCTGATTTCATTTTGCTCCACTTTTTGGAGCAAAAAGGGTTTTCTTTTGTTTGGCTCTTCTTGGGCAATTTTAGTGGGCGCTCATGGTGGGTGTCTTCTAGGTTCCAGTTGTTGTTGCTAGTCAACTTCCAGTGGACATCTCCATGAGTGTTTTTCAAAACCCCTCCTAAAAAGCACCGGTTTCTTTTTGGTTGTGGTCAGTGACTCTTTGTTAGTTCAGATGTTCATTGGCAAACTTCAGACAGGCCTGTATACGTGCTTTCTTGAGTAGGGGGACTTCGCAGGCGCTGCAAGATTTCAGTCCTTCACGGCGTAGTGTGTTACCAATTGTTTTCTTGGTGACTATGGTCCCAGCTGCCTTGAGATCATTGACAAGATCCTCCCGTGTAGTTCTGGGCTGATTCCTCACCGTTCTCATGATCATTGCAACTCCACGAGGTGAGATCTTGCGTGGAGCCCCAGGCCGAGGGAGATTGACAGTTATTTTGTGTTTTTTTCCATTTGCGAATAATCGCACCAACTGTTGTCACCTTCTCACCAAGCTGCTTGGCGATGGTCTTGTAGCCCATTCCAGCCTTGTGTAGGTCTACACATCTTGTCCCTGACATCCTTGGAGAGCTCTTTGGTCTTGGCCATGGTGGAGAGTTTGGAATCTGATTGATTGATCGCTTCTGTGGACAGGTGTATTTTATACAGGTAACAAACTGAGATTAGGAGCACTCCCTTTAAGAGTGTGCTCCTAATCTCAGCTCGTTACCTGTATAAAAGACACCTGGGAGCCAGAAATCTTTCTGATTGAGAGGGGGGTCAAACACTTATTTCCCTTATTAAAATTGTTGTTATTCTGTCTCTCACTGTTCAAATAAACCTATCATTAAAATTATAGACTGATAATTTCTTTGTCAGTGGGCAAACATACAAAATCAGCAGGGGATCAAATACTTTTTTCCCTCACTGTATATGGGTAAAATATGCTATCTAACCAACAACAGTAACGATGTACAGTACCAGTCAAAAGTTTGGACACCTACTCATTCAAGGGTTTATCTTTTTTTTTTACATTGTAGAATAATAGTGAAGACATCAAAACTATTAAATAACACATATGGAATCATGTAGTAACCAAAACAGTGTTAAACAAATAAAAACATATATATACATATTTTATATTTGAGATTCTTCAAATAGCCACCCTTTGCCTTGATGACAGCTTTGCACACTCTTGGCAGAATTGGTATCAAACCCATGGTTTCTATGTGTTTGATGCCATTCTATTTGCTCTGTTCCAGCCGTTATTACCAGCCGTCCTCCCCTCAGCAGCCTCCACTGATGTATATACTTTTACATGAATCATACATGAATCTCACACACACCATGCCTAAGGCTGTCTCTCTGATATCTGGAGGTCATTGCCACCTGTCCTACTGTAGTCAATGATTAGTCCCAGTTAGTTTAGTAACAAAATCATAGACACTGTTTTCATAACTGATGGTTATTTATGACCCGAGCCTTCATTCTGGTGATGTCACCGCAAAGAGGTTAAAAAGATATGAGTTAAAATGGAAACAGTAACATTCACACTCTATCCATAAGTGGCAGAGAAGTGTCTTGTCCTTCTAGATTCCATGTTAATATTAAATAAAGTATAAAACAGAGAGGTGTCTTGTCCTGGAAGTGTCTTTAATCTAGGTTGAATGATTTATTAAAATAGCAGGACGTAGACATTGTTTATGTTCAGAATGATAAAAGCACAAGAAGCAAACATACAGTATATCTGAAACATATACACTCATTTCAAATGTATTTAGTACTGTAAAACTTAACAGTAATTGATTGACAGCGGCTATTGCATGATATACCCCTATTATACAACTCATTGTTTGACATATTAATAAATGATTGTGTGTCAGCTTGTGTAGAGGACATGTGTCGGTCATGATTGGTTGCTCATGGTCACATGATGAGGTAGCCCCGCCTGCAACTTCAAAATCAGTGTCTCGGCCCAAAAGGGGAATTTCCTCTAACTAAGAGGTTATTTTCTCCCGTTGGAGACTCAGGATCAGATCAGTGTGTGTGTGTGTGTGTGTGTGTGTGTGTGTGTGCGCGTCTGAATGTGTGTTTGTCTACTACCTGTAGGTTCAGAGTACCATTCTACCAAATCACACCCAGTCTTCAGACCATCATTAACATAAAGTAGATTAATCAGCAGTGCAGAGAAATTACCTATGAGAAGCCTCTTTCTCACAGATCCATTCTTGTGAAAATGAACACTCATAATCCCTCCATACTCTTTGGCCTGGTGACATGTAATAGAATTCCCCACAGTTCTCCAATCCACCACCATTAGGCTCTCCACTCTTCCAATACCTGCAGTAGAAACAACAGAGTTAGACTGGCCTCTCTCTCAGAACCTAGAGTATGAACAACACAGAGAGTCAGTCCTACTCCTTACACTGTGGTCAGTGTTATTACAGCAGTAGTCTATTACCTTGGGGTGGTCAGTGTTTTTACAGCAGTAGTCTATTACCTTGGGGTGGTCAGTGTTATTAGAGCAGTAGTCTCTTACCTTGGGGTGGTCAGTGTTATTATAGAGCAGTAGTCTCTTACCTTGGGGTGGGCAGTGTTATTACAGCAGTAGTCTCTTACCTTGGGGTGGTCAGTGTTATTATAGAGCAGTAGTCTATTACCTTGGGGTGGTCAGTGTTATTACAGCAGTAGTCTATTACCTTGGGGTGGTCAGTGTTATTAGAGCAGTAGTCTATTACCTTGGGGTGGTCAGTGTTATTACAGCAGTAGTCTATTACCTTGGGGTGGTCAGTGTTATTAGAGCAGTAGTCTCTTACCTTGGGGTGGTCAGTGTTATTATAGAGCAGTAGTCTCTTACCTTGGGGTGGTCAGTGGGGTGCCGTCCACCCATTTCCAGGTCCCCTCAGTAACAGATTCAGTCAGACCAATCCAGACAAAAGTGACTGATTTAAACCCATTGATGAATGCCTGTTGTGGTGGCACAGAAAACACATTGTTAATAATACATGATGGACAAATAAATACAGTAGTTCTCTCTGTCTCTGTCTCTCACCTGTTCCTCTTCACTGTTAATGATCACCAGGTCTGCTCCTCTCTCCAGACAGTACTGTCTACTCTCAGTCCAGGATTTATTCTCAGTAGACAGATAGTAACATTTGCAGCCAAACCTTCTCCATCCTTTAGGACAGGACCCTAGAAGTTTGACATTTTTACTATCTTTGACACTCAGATGTTACAAAAAGAATGTATGAAAAAATTAAAAAAGGACATGACATAGAAAAGTTAAAATATTTAAATAAAAATATTATAATAAACTCTTCCCGAATGAGCTGATTGAGATGTCACCCTTGCAGCTTTAGGTAATAATTCAAATGTTCTGGGGATTTCACAGAGCAATTGTTTGTATGAATTGCCTGTTTGCCTATAGCTTTTACACTGAACAAAAATATAAACGCAACATGCAACAATTTCAAAGATTCTACTTAGTTACAGTTTATAAGGCAATCAGTCAATATTGCCCCCACCCCACATCAATGGCTGTGCAAAGTTGCTGGATATTGGCGGGAACTGGAACACACTGTTGCACACGTCGATCCAGAGCATCACAAACATGCTCAATGGGTGACATGTCTGGTGAGTATTCAGGCCTTGGAAGAACTGGGACATTTTCAGATTCCAGGAATTGTGTACAGATCCTTGCTACATGCAGATGAGCTTCCCTGAGACGATTTCTGACAGTTAGCGCAGAAATTATTTGGTTGTGCAAACCCACAGTTTCATCAGCTGTCTGGGTGGCAGGTGAAGAAGCCAGATGTGGAGGTCCTGAGCTGGCGTGGTTACACGTGGTCTGCGGTTGTGAGGCCGTTTGGGACGTACTGCCAAATTCACTAAAACGACATTGGAGGTGGCTTATGGTAGAGAAATGAACATTCAATTATCTGGCAACAGCTCTGGTCGACATTGTTGCAGTCACCATGCCAACTGCATGCTCCCTCAAAACATGTGAAGAGTCGTCAGTCGTGGGTGAGGTTGTGTCTCTCTCTGGCGGGAGGTAAGCTTAGCTTATATGGCTTATATACATAGTTTGGGCTTTGTCGAGTAAAGCTTAAACTATGTATTTAGATTGTAGTTAGGTATTGTAGGTAGTTATCGTGGGTTGTTGTATGTAATTATTGTAGGTTAGTATTGTATTCGGCTGAGCCCGGTGAAGCACGAATCTAGCTAACCCACTACCTGGCTAGCTAGCGGGTAGCTACTGGTAACTATTAGCAACTGTGGATAGTTGTTTCACGCCTGATAGTACCTGTAATTACGCCAGCTAGCTGCCTACAATAATTACATACAATAATGCCTACCATTCAGCTGTTTTTCTAACCTCATTGTCTGAAGCATTAACATTTACATTACATTTTAGTCATTTAGCAGACGCTCTTATCCAGAGCGACTTACAGGAGCAATTAGGGTTAAGTGCCTTGCTCAAGGGCACATTTACGTCATTTAGCAGACGCTCTTAAACAGAGCGACTCACAAATTGGTGCATTCACCCTATAGGCAGTGGGATAACCACTTTACAATTTTGGGGGGGGGTAGAAGGATTACTTTATCCTATCCCAGGTATTCCTTAAAGAGGTGGGGTTTCAAATATCTCCGGAAGGTGGTGAGTGACTCCGCTGTCCTGGCGTCGTGAGGGAGCTTGTTCCACCATTGGGGTGCCAGAGCAGCGAACAGTTTTGACTGGGCTGAGCGGGAACTATGCTTCCCGCAGAGGAAGGGAGCCAGCAGGCCAGAGGTGGATGAACGCAATGCCCTCGTTTGGGTGTAGGGACTGATCAAAGCCCGAAGGTACAGAGGTGCCGATTCCCCTCACTGCTCCATAGGCAAGCACCATGGTCTTGTAGCGGATGCAGTGGAGTGTGTGGAGGAGGGGGGTGACGTGAGAAAACTTGGGAAGGTTGAACACCAGACGGGCTGCGGCATTCTGGATGAGTTGTAGGGTTTAATGGCACAGGCAGGGAGGCCAGCCAACAGCGAGTTGCAGTAGTCCAGACGGGGAGATGACAAGTGCCTGGATTAGGACCTGTGCCGCTTCCTGTGTAAGGCAGAGTCGTACTCTCCGAATGTTGTAGAGCATGAACCTGCAGGAGCGGGTCACCGCCTTGATGTTAGCGGAGAACGACAGGGTGTTGTCCAGGGTCACGCCAAGGCTCTTCGCACTCTGGGAGGAGGACACAACGGAGTTGTCAACCGTGATAGCGAAATCATGGAACGGGCAGTCCTTCCCGGGAGGAAGAGCAGCTCCGTCTTGCCAGGGGTTCAGCTTTAGGTGGTGATCCGTCATCCATACTGATATGTCTGCCAGACATGCAGACATGCAGAGATGCGATTCGCCACCTGGTTATCAGAAGGGGGAAAGGAGAAGATTAGTTGTGTATCGTCAGCGTAGCAATGATAGGAGAGGCCATGTGAGGATATGACAGAGCCAAGTGACTTGGTGTATAGGGAGAAAAGGAGAGGGCCTAGAACTGAGCCCTGGGGACACCAGTGGTGAGAGCACATGGTGCGGAGACAGCTTCTCGCCACGCCACTTGGCAGGAGCGACCGGTCAGGTAGGGCGCAATCCAGGAGTGAGCCGCGCCGGAGATGCCCAGCTCGGAGAGGGTGAAGAGGGAGGATCTGATGGTTCACAGTATCAAAGGCAGCAGACAGGTCTAGAAGGACAAGAGCAGAGGAGAGAGAGTTAGCTTTAGCAGTGCGGAGAGCCTCCGTGACACAGAGAAGAGCAGTCTCAGTTGAAAGACCAGTCCTGAAACCTGACTGGTTTGGATCAAGAAGGTCATTCTGAGAGAGATAGCAAGAGAGTTGGCTAAAGACGCACGCTCAATAGTTTTGGAAAGAAAAGAAAGAAGGGATACTGGTCTGTAGTTGTTGACATCAGTGGGATCGAGTGTTGGTTTTTTGAGAAGGGGAGCAACTCTCGCTCTCTTGAAGACGGAAGGGACATGGCCAGCGGTCAAGGATGAGTTGATCAGCGAGGTGAGGTAGGGAGAAGGTCACCGGAGATGGTCTGGAGAAGAGAGGAGGGATGGGGTCAAGCGGGCAGGTTGTTGGGCGGCCTGCAGTCACAAGTCGCAGGATTTTATCTGGAGAGAGAGGAGAAAGAAGTCGCATAGGGTAGGGCAGTGTAGTGGGACCAGCAGTGTCATTAGACTTAACAAACGAGGATCGGATGTCGTCAACCTTCTTTTTCAAAGTGGTTGACGGGAAGTCATCCACAGAGAGAGAGGGAGGGGGATTCAGCAGTGAGGAAAATGTGGCAAATAGCTTCCTAGGGTTAGAGGCAGATGCTTGGAATTTAGAGTGGTAGAAAGTGGCCTTAGCAGCAGAAACAGATGAAGGAAAATGTAGAGAGGAGGGAGTGAAAAGATGCCAGGTCGGCGGGGAGTTTAGTTTTCTTCCATTTCGCTCCAGCTGCCCGGAGCTCTGTTCTGTGAGCTCGCAATGAGTCATCAAGCCACGGAGCTGGAGGGGAGGACCGAGCCGGCCGGGAGGATAGGGCACACAGAGAGTCAAAGGATGCAGAAAGGGGAGGAGAGGAGGGTTGAGGAGGCAGAATCAGGAGATTGGAGGGAGAAGGTTTGAGCAGAGGGAAGAGATGATAGGATGGAAGAGAGAGAGTAGTGGGAGAGAGAGAGCGAAGGTTGCGGCGGCGCATTACCATCTGTGTAGGGGCAGAGTGAGTAGTGTGGGAGGAGAGCGAGAGAGAAAAAGGAAACAAAGTAGTGGTCGGAGACATGGAGGAGTTGCAGTGAGATTAGTAGAAGAGCAGCATCTAGTAAAGATGAGGTCAAGCGTATTGCCTGCCTTGTGAGTAGGGGGACGGTGAGAGGGTGAGGTCAAAAGAGGAGAGGAGTGGAAAGAAGGAGGCAGAGAGAAATGAGTCAAATGTGGACATAGGGAGGTTGAAATCCCCCAAAACTGTGGGAGTGAGCCATCCTCAGGAAAGGAATTTATCAAGGCGTCAAGCTCATTGATGAACTCTCCAAGGGAACCTGGAGGGCGATAGATGACAAGGATATTAAGCTTAAATGGGCTAGTGACTGTGACAGCATGGAATTCAAATGAGGAGATAGACAGATGGGTTAGGGGAAAAATTGGAGAATGTCCACTTGGGAGAGATGAGGATTCCTGTGCCACCACCCCTCTGACCAGATGCTCTCGGGGTATGCGAGAACACCATGGTCAGACGAGGAGAGAGCAGTAGGAGTAGCAGTGTTTTCAGTGGTAATCCATGTTTCCGTCAGCGCCAGGAAGTCGAGGGACTGGAGATTAGCATAGGCTGGGATGAAGTCAGCTTTGTTGGCAGCAGAACGGCAGTTCCAGAGGCTGCCTGAGACCTGGAACTCCAGGTGTGGGGTGCGTGCAGGGGACCACCAGGTTAGAGAGGCAGCAGCCACGCGGTGTGGGGCGTTTGTGTAGCCTGTGCAGAGAGGAGAGAACAGGGATAGGCAGAGGCATAGTTGACAGGCTGTAGCAAATGGCTACAATAATGCAGAGGAGATCGGAATGAAATGAACTAAACATCTGGGAGAGTAGAGAGCAGGGCCTCCCTCACCAAAAACTTCTACCTCAGAAACTATAATTGTTTCACTGAACCACCCGAACAAAAACTCTACCAACTTCCACCTTTAGAAATCAGAATTGTTGTGAACCACAGCGGTTCAATGTTTAAAGGAATAGACTCAACCCACTTTATTCAGCTAGCTAACTATGACACCATAGCTAACTAGCATGCTATGACACTAAGCAGATAATTCGGCTATGTAGCACAACTATATTGTATTTAGCTACTACAGTACAGTTAGCTGGTCATGTTGGCTAGCTAGCAATGGCCACTGTGTTGACCTTGTTTGAAGAACGGCTAGCTAGCTAACTTGCCCCGGCACCACCGAAAAACAATGCCAACCTACAGTAACTACCCACAACAGCCCACAATGCCTAGCTATGATGCCATAGCTAACTAGCATGCTAGCATCCAATAACACACAGTTTAGCACCAATACTTGGTTACAACAAACTACCAAGAGTGTGTTAACACACTAAACAGATAATTCATGTCCGTGTCTAGTTCCTTTCATAACGCAGCAAAAATTAAACGTTGGCTAGCTAGCACATTAACACTGGAAACAACTCTCCACCGTTGCACTAAACAGATAATTACCAATAAACGTTACCAGTAGCTACCCGCTAGCTAGGCTAGCATACCAAGAGTGTGTTAACACGCTAAACAGATAATTCATGTCCGTGTCTAGTTTCCTTTCATACGCAGCAAAGATTAAACGTTGGCTAGCTAGCACATTAACACTGGAAACAACTCTCCACCGTTGCACTAAACAGATAATGACCAGAAGGTTAACATTGGTAGTAAGTGGCTACTGTGTTTGAAATTTAGCTCAGCTTGTTGCTACCTGGATAGCTACTAAACAATAGCTGGAACGACCTAGCGAACAGAGACCTTGAACTGGCTGAGTCAATTCAGTGGCTAGCTTTGCACTTGGCTAGCTAACAGTAGCTACTGGTAAGTTATAACTCTACATTTGAGTGTTTTGTTTTTTACATACTGGTAGCCAGAGTCGTTCAAGGGAATTCAGGACATGGGTGACTAGTTAACGTTAGCTTGGCTCTCTCTGTGTGTTCGTGCAGTGGGAGGAGGGTTTCTTCTTTGTCTGAAAGCAATGGCTAGCTAGTATGCTAACTATTCTAGCTTTCTAGCTAACCCTCCAGTCCCTCGACTTCTTGACTGACGGAAACATGGATTACCACTGAAAACACGCTACTCCTACTGCTCTCTCCTCGTCTGACCATGTGTTCTCGCATACCCCGAGAGCATCTGGTCGGCGTGGTGGTGGCACAGGAATCCTCATCTCTCCCAAGTGGACATTCTCTTTTTCCCCAGACCCATCTGTCTATCTCTTCATTTGAATTCCATGCTGTCCAGTCACTAGCCCATTCAAGCTTAACATCCTTGTCATTTATCACCCCTCCAGGTTCCCTTGGAGAGTTTATCAATAGAGCTTGACGCCTTGATAAGTTCCTTTCTGAGGAAGGCTCACCCCTCACAGTTCTGGGTGACTTCAACCTCCCTACGTCTACCTTTGACTCATTTCTCTCTGCCTCCTTCTTTCCCACTCCTCTCCTCTTTTTGACCTCACCCTCTCACGTTCCTCCCTACTCACAAGAGCAGGCAATACGCTTGACCTCATCTTTACTGGATGCTGTTCTTCTACTAATCTCACTGCAACTCCCCTCCATGTCTCCAGACCACTACTTTGTATCCTTTTCTCTCTCGCTCTCCTCCAACACTACTCACTCTGCCCCTACTCAGATGGTAATGCGCCGTCGCAACCTTCGGCTCTCTCTCCCGCTACTCTCTCCTCTTCCATCCTATCATCTCTTCCCTCTTCTCAATCCTTCTCCCTCCAATCTCCTGATTCTGCCTCCCTCAACCCTCCTCTCCTCCCTTTCGCATCCCTTTGACTCTCTATGTCCCCTATCCTCCCGGCCGGCTCGGTCCTCCCCCTCCTGCTCCGTGGCTTGATGACTCATTGCAGAGCTCACAGAACAGGGCTCCGGGCAGCTCGAGCGGAAATGGAGGAAAACTAGACTCCTTTGCGGACCTGGCATCTTTTCACCCCCCTCCCTCTCTACATTTTCTTCATCTGTTTCTGCTGCTAAAACCACTTTCTACCACTCTAAATTCCAAGCATCTGCCTCTAACCCCTAGAAAGCTCTTTGCCACCTTCTCCTCCCTGCAGAATCCTCCTCCCCCCCTCCTCCTCCCTCTCTGTGGATGACTTCGTCAACCATATTGAAAAGAAGGTTGACGACATCCGATCCTCGTTTGTTAAGTCAAATGACACTGCTGGTCCTGCTCACACTGCCCTACCCTATGCTTTGACTTCTTTCTCCCCTCTCTCTCCAGATAAAATCTTGCGACTTGTGAAGGCTGGCCGCCCAACAACCTGCCCACTTGACCCTATCCCCTCCTCTCTTCTCCAGACCATCTCCAGTGACCTTCTCCCTTACCTCTCCTTGCTCATCAACTCATCCTTGACCACTGGCTATGTCCCTTCCGTCTTCAAGAGAGCGAGAGTGCAAAGAGTGCTAAGAGCCTTGACGTGACCCTGGACAACACCCTGTCGTTCTCCGCTAACATCAAGGCGGTGACCCGATCCTGTAGGTTCATGCTCTACAACATTCGGAGAGTACGACCCTGCCTTACACAGGAAGCGGCACAGGTCCTAATCCAGGCACTTGTCATCTCCCGTCTGGATTACTGCAACTTCGCTGTTGGCTGGGCTCCCTGCCTGCGCCATTAAACCCCTACAACTCATCCAGAATGCCGCAGCCCGTCTTGTGTTCAACCTTCCCAAGTTCTCTCACGTCACCCCGCTCCTCCCCACACTCCACTGGCTTCCAGTTGGAAGCTTCGCATCTGCTACAAGACCATGGTGCTTGCTCTACGGAGCTGTGAGGGGAACGGCACCTCCGTACCTTCAGGCTCTGATCAGTCCCTACATCCAAACGAGGGCATTGCGTTCATCCACCTCTGGCCTGCTGGCCCCCTACCTCTGCGGAAGCACAGTTCCCGCTCAGCCCAGTCAAAACTGTTCGCTGCTCTGGCACCCCAATGGTGGAACAAGATCCCTCACAACGCCAGGACAGCGGAGTCACTCTTACCACCTTCCGGAGACACTTGAAACCCCACCTCTTTAAGGAATACATGGGATAGGATGAAGTAATCCTTCTAACCCCCCTACCCCCACCCCCCAAAATGTTTTTTAAAAATATATATATTGTAAAGTGGTTATCCCACTGGCTATAAGGTGAATACACCAATTAGTAAGTCGCTCTGGATAAGAGCGTCTGCTAAATGACGTAAATGTAAATGTAATGTGACATTTATGGCATTGTGTAGTGGACAAAACTGCACATTATAGTGGCCTTTTATTGTCCCCAACACAAGGTGCACCTGTGTAATTATCATGCTGTTTAATCAGCATCTTGATATGCCACACCTGTCAGGTGGATGGATTATCTTCGCAAAAGAGAAATGCTCACTAACAGTGATGTAAACAAATTTGTACATACAGAACATTTCTGGGATCTTTTAGCTCATGAAACATGGGACCAACACTTTACATGTTGCGTTTATATATTTTTTTCTTTAGTGTATGTGTGACATTTTCACATTAAATGTAACTTTTGCAACTACTATTTAATCACACATTCAATAAGTGAGTAGCTTTGCACGAGCCTTGGCTTGAGAGAGTCCGGAACAGCTCATAGGATCTAGGCTCCTGCTCCTGTTTCTGTAGCGTGACCATAGTCACCAAGAAAACAATTGGTAACACACTACGCCGTGAAGGACTGAAATCCTGCAGCGCCCAAAGGTCCCCCTGCTCAAGAAAGCACATATACAGGCCCGTCTGAAGTTTGCCAATGAACATCTGAATGATTCAGAGGAGAACTGGGTGAAAGTGTTGTGGTCAGATGAGACCAAAATGGAGCTCTTTGGCATCAACTCAACTTCGCCGTGTTTGGAGGAGGAGGAATGCTGCCTATGACCCCAAGAACACCATCTCCACCGTCAAACATGGAGGTGGAAACATTATGCTTTGGGGGTGTTTTTCTGCTAAGGGGACAGGACAACTTCACCGCATCAAAGGGACGATGGACTGGGCCATGTACAGTCAAATATTGGGTGAGAACCTCCTTCCCTCAGCCAGGGCATTGAAAATGGGTCGTGGATGGGTATTCCAGCATGACAATGACCCAAAACACACGGCCAAGGCAACAAAGGAGTGGCTCAAGAAGAAGCACATTAAGGTCCTGGAGTGGCCTAGCCAGTCTCCAGATCTTAATCCCATAGAATATCTGTGGAGGGGAGCTGAAGGTTCGAGTTGCCAAACGTCAGCCTCGAAAACCTTAATGACTTGGAGAAGATCTGCAAAGAGGAGTGGGACAAAATCCCTCCTGAGATGTGTGCAAACCTGGTGGCCAACTACAAGAAGCGTCTGACCTCTGTGATTGCCAACAAGGGTTTTGCCACCAAGTACTAAGTCATGTTTTGCAGAGGGGTCAAATACTTATTTCCCTCATTAAAATGCAAATCAATTTATAACATTTTTGACATACGTTTTTCTGGATTTTGTTGTTGTTATTCTGTCTCTCACTGTAAAATTAAACCTACCATTAAAATTATAGACTGATCATGTCTTTGTCAGTGGGCAAACACACAAAATCAGCAGGGGATCAAATACTTTTTTCCCTCACTGTAACAGAAACTCAGATTTGTTGTGTGCAAAAATATGAGAACCCCCTTCAGTCAATAGCTTGTGGCACCTCCTTTAGCAGCGATAACTTGGACTAAACGTCTCCTATAGCCAGTAATTAGTCTCTGACATCTCATTTGAGGGATTTTTGCGCACTCCTCCTTACTCAGTATCTCGATTGGATTTACATTTTACATTTTAGTCATTTAGGTCAGGACTTTGACTTGGCCAATCCAAAACACAAATCTTCTTTCTCTTGAGCCATTGTTTGGTAGATTTGCTTTTATGCTTTGGGTCGTTGTCTTGTTGGAAGATCCATTTTCGGCCCAGCTTTAGATCCTTGACTGATGGCCTGACCTTCTGTTCAAGAATATCCTGGTATACCTCAGAATTCATGGTTCCCTTAATGATGTGGAGTTGTCCAGGTCCAGAGGAGGAAAAGCAGCCCCATATCATGACATTCCCACCACCATGCTTGACCGTTGGGTTAAGGTTATTTTAGTGGTAGGAGGTGTTGGGTTTTCACCAAACATCGCGGGGTGTTGATTGTGACCAAAAAGGTCAATTCTGGACTTGTTGGTCCAGAGAATGGACTTCCAGAAACCTTCAGGTTTGTCCAAGTGGTCCATGGCAAAGTTAAAGATGGGCAGTTTGGTTCTTTGTTGACAGCAGAGGCTTCTTCCTAGCAACCCTCCCATGAATGGCATTTTGATTCAGTAATCTTATTGTTGACGCATGCACAGATATCTGAGAAGCAGCAAGGGAGGTATGCAAATCTCTAAGATGTTTGGGTTGGCTTTTACCTGATTTATGATTGTTCTTGTGGACCTTGGGGATAAGTCCATCCACTCCTAGGCCGAGTTGCTGTCATGTTAAATGCTCTCCATTTGTAAATGATTTGCCTCAGTGGACTGATGGAGCACCTGATTCTACTTACCTACTTGATTTAATCAATGCAACTTGGGGTTCACTTATTTTTGCACCTGCACTAATTCCTTTTAAATCGTGTTTTTCTACTACACGCATGATTTCCTCTACACCAACATATGGTATTGGGAAATATAAACCTGTTATGTCAGATAAAAAAAGACTGGTTCTGATTAAATGATGATTTCATAGTAAAAACAGAAAAATCTGTAATTGCACAAGGGGTTCACATACTTTCAAGCAGCACTGTATGTCTTGTGTCTGTGTAGTTGTGCATATACCTTTGCACTTTCTCCACATTTTGTTACGTTACAGCCTTATTCTAAAATGTGTTAAATTGTATTTTTTTTACCTCATCAATCTACACACAATACCCCATAAATGACAAAAGGGAATACATTTTTTTTTGTGACATTTTTGCTAAGTTATTTAAAATAAAAAACAGATATCACATTTACATAAGTATTCACACCCTTTACTCAGTATTTTGTTGAAGCACCTTTGGCAGCGATTACAGCCTTGAGTTTTCTTGGGTATGATGCTACAAGCTTGGCAAACCTGTATTTGGGTAGTTTCTCCCATTCTTCTCTGCAGATCCTCTCAAGCTCTGTCAAGTTGGATGGGGAGCGTCGCTGCACATCTATTTTCAGGTCTCTCCAGATCGGGTTCAAGTTCGGGCTCTGGCTGGGCCACCCAAGGACATTCAGAGACTTGTCCCGAAGCCACTCCTGCATTGTCTTGGCTGTGTGCTTAGGGTGGTTGTCCTGTTGGAAGGTGAACCTCGCCCCAGTCTGAGGTTGTGAGCACTCTGGAGCAGGTTTTCATCAAGGATATAAGCACTTTTGTCACGAGTTACAAAGCCAGAACCCAGAAGCAGACCAGGACAAGGTAAGTTGAAACGAAGGTGAGTGTTTATTTACAAATTCAAGAGTGATGCTGAATAATCCAGGGAACAGAGCGGGCGGCGTTGGTTAGTTGTTGGGGGTGCAGTGGTTGATCCAATCATGGCTCGGCAGCCGCCGACCACCAGGCAGAGGTTGGATGAAGGTTCCGGACGAGTGACTGCAGATGGAACAAAACGGAGGTAAGTAAACAACAAACCAACAAGGTGCAAAACAACAAAACTAACGCTAGAAGCTCTAAGACTGATACTCTGGTAAACCTACTGTTCATGGCTACCGATCCGGCAGGGAATGGATGTTAGGCCAGAGCCTAAGAAGGGTGATGATCAGGACCAGGTGTGCAGATTGCTGATGGGATGCAGGTGCGGAAATCAAGAGAGCTCCCGGAGCGTTCCAGAACCCTCGGGAAACTGGAGATCACGAGCAGAAAAACTAGTCCACAGACAGGACCCGACTCAGACTGCCGGGATCGTTACAGTACCCCCCTCCGGCCATAACGCCACCGGGCGGACTCCCGGAGCGCCAGGATGGAGGCGGTAGAAGTCACGGATGAGGTCAGCATCTAGGATCTGTCGCCGCGGAATCCAACTCCTCTCTTCAGGACCATACCCCTCCCAGTCCACGAGATACTGGAAACCCCGGCCCCGCCGTCTGGAATCCATGATGCGTCGCACCGTGTAGGCAGGACCACCTCCGATCATCCGAGGAGGAGGAGGAGGAGGCGGAGGAGGCAACAGAGGACTGAGGAAAACAGGCTTGAGGCAGGAGACATGAAAGGTGGGATGGACTCTGAGCGTCCTCGGGAGTTTGAGTCGAACTGCCACCGGATTGATCACCTTCTCCACCACAAACGGACCAATGAACCCCGGTAACAACTTCCCTAGACTCAGTCCGTAAAGGAAGATCCCGTGTGGCCAACCAGACCCTATCTCCGATGGTGTAGGTGGGAGCGGGGATCCGGCGACGATTCGCCTGGAGCTGATACCGGTCCGAAACTCTAAGGAGTGCCTTTCTGGCCCGATGCCAGGTCCGGTGGCAACGCGAATATGGGCCTGAACAGAAGGCACTGAGAGCTCCTTCTCCTGAGAAGGGAACAAGGGAGGTTGGTAGCCATACAGGCACTGGAAGGGAGACATCCCAGTGGCAGATGTAGGGAGAGTATTGTGGGCATACTCAACCCAAGGCAACTGAGAGACCCAGGAGGTGGGGTTGGAAGAGGCCAGGCAGCGTAGCGTGGATTCCATCTTCTGGTTGGCTCTCTCCGCCTGACCATTAGATTGGGGGTGAAAACCAGATGTGAGACTGACTGTAGCTCAATGGCCAAACAGAAGGACTTCCAGACAGCAGAGGTAAACTGAGGGCCACGGTCGGAAACGATATCACTGGGCAACCCGTGGACCCTGAAAACCTCCCTAACCAGGATCTCGGACGTCTCCGAGGCAGAGGGAAGCTTGGCAATTGGCACAAAGTGGGCGAACTTGCTGAATCTGTCCACGATAGTCAGAACGACCGTGTTCCCCTCAGAAGCGGGCAACCCAGAGACAAAGTCCAGGGCCAGATGCGACCATGGTCGCGGGGGAATAGGAAGGGGGTGAAGTAGTCCAGAGCTGGGCCGATTGGTACTCTTATTCTGCGCACACACTGGACAGGCAGCAACATAACCCCGAGTATCCTCGGCCATGGCAGGCCACCAAAAACGTCTGCGAAGAAACGCCATCGTCCGAGCCACGCCAGGGTGACAAGCCATCTTGCTGGCGTGGGACCATTTGAGGACCGCAGGACGAACCGACTCAGGCACAAACAACCGACCGGGTGGACCGTTACCGGGACCGGGCTGCGTCCGAAGAGCCGCCATCACCTCCTCCTCAATCTTCCACCTAACAGCTCCCACGACGCAGTTCCGGGGGAGAATTGTCTCGGTCTTGGACCCACTCTCCTCCGTCTTGGAGAACATCCGAGACAAGGCGTCCGCCTTGCCGTTCTTAGATCCAGGTCGGAACGTCAGGGAAAAAATTGAATCGTCCGAAAAACAACGACCACCTGGCCTGACGGGAGTTGGGGCGTCTAGCCGATTGCACGTAAGCAAGATTCTTGTGGTCAGTCCAGACAATAAACGGCTGCTCCGCCCCCTCCAACCAGTGGCGCCACTCCTCCAAGGCAAGTTTCACCGCGAGAAGCTCCCGGTTCCCCACATCGTAATTCCTCTCCGCAGGCGAAAGGCGACGAGAGTAGTAGGCGCAGGGATGGAGTTTACTGTCCGTGGAGCATCGCTGCGACAGGATGGCGCCAACTCCCACATCAGACGCGTCCACTTCAACGACGAACTGACGGGCCGTGTCCGGTTGAGAGAGAATCGGTGCGTTGGTGAATCGCCTCTTCAAATCCAGAAACGCTCGATCCGCCTCCGGATTCCACTTGAAGCTCCTGATACCGGAAGTCAAGGCCGTTAACGGAGCGGCCACACGGCTGTAATCCCGGATGAATCTGCGGTAGAAATTCGCAAACCCCAAAAATCTCTGGAGCTGCAATCTCGTACCGGGCTGGGCCCATTCCAGAACCGCTCTAACCTTCTCCTGGTCCATCCTAATCTCTCCCCTGGAGATGATGTACCCGAGAAAGGATGTCGTGTGGGCGTGAAACTCGCACTTCTCGGCCTTCACGAACAGGCGATTCTCCAACAATCGCTGCAGAACCTGCCGGACATGCTGGACGTGGTCGGAAGGTTCCTTCGAGAAGATCAGAATGTCATCCAGGTAAACAAACACAAAGAGACCGATCATATCTCTCAGGACGTCGTTCACCATACTCTGGAATACCGCTGGAGCATTGGTCAGTCAAAACGGCATCACCTGATACTCGGTGACCCATCGGTGTATTGAAACCCGTCAACCACTCGTCTCCCTCTCTGATCCGGACCATGTGATACGCATTGCGTAGGTCTAGCTTGGTGAACACCGTAGCACCCTGTAAGGAGTCGAAGGCAGAACTCATCAAAGGCAGGGGATACTTGTTCTTGACCGTGATGTCATTCAACCCCCGATAATCAATACACGGTCGAAGAGAGCCATCCTTCTTACCCACAAAGAAGAATCCTGCCCCCAGGGGTGATGACGAGGGACGAACGAGACCAGCAGCTAGGGACTCCTTGATGTAGGTCTCCAAAGCCTCACGTTCAGGGCGGGAGATACTGTATAACCTTCCCTTGGGGTAGACAGCTCCAGGGAACAGGTTGATGGCACAATCATATGGTCGGTGGGGAGGGAGTGACAGAGCCTTCTGCTTACTGAACACTTCCCCCCAAATCGTGATATGTCTCGGGAACCAGGACAAATCTGGGGGGTTTAGCCTCAATCACCTGACTGGGAACCGAATGGGGACAGGCAGTCTTGAGACAGTTAGCATGACAATCAAGGCTCCAACTCGTTACCTTGCCCGTCACCCAATCGAACGTGGGATTGTGTTCCTTCAGCCAGGGGTATCCAAGGACCAGAGGAACATGGGAAGACGGCAGAATGAAGAATGAAATCATCTCCGAATGATTCCCGACAACAGCATCTTAACCGGTTCAGTCCTCATCGTGATACGTGCCAGACTACTGCCGTTCAGAGTGGTCGCTTCAATGGCTTCCGGCAATTGCTCCTTGGAAAGCCCCAGCTGTTCCACCAACTCGGCATCAAGAAAGCTTCCACCGGCACCTGAATCGATAAAAGCGTTAATCGCTAAGCTCTGATTCCTGTTCACAAGGGTAGCCGGAAACGGGGTCTGACAGAGGTACTGAGAGGTTGAAACTGGCTCGCTAAAAGTCCTCCCAACTTTAGCTGAGCCGGGCAGTTTGACGACCGCCGGGAACAAGTGGAGATGTAATGTCCCGAGCTACCACAGTAGAGGCAGCAGTTGGTCTTACGTCTATGTTGACGCTCCTCCTTGGTTAACCCGTGCCGCCCCACTTGCATGGGTTCAGAATCGGGAGAGAGGACCTCTCCACTAATCCTTTGTGGTGGAGAATGATCGACGTGTTCTGGTCCACCCCCGACCCGACTGGGAACTGAGAAGCTGATCGATTGGACGGACCCCATTGCTTCTCCCTCCTTCGCTCTCGGACTCGATTATCCACCCGAATAGACAAGGCTACCAAGCTGTCCAGGTCACTAGGCTCGGATAGGAGATCAACTCATCCTTGAGCTGCTCCGACAGACCCTGGTAAAAGGCCGCTTGCAGAGACTCCTCATTCCACCCACTCTCCACAGCCAACGTCTTGAACTCGATCACGAAGTCGGCCACGCTGCGAGTTCCTTGGTGAAGCGAAAACAGGCGCCTAGCTGCGTCCCTCCCTCGGGGCGGAATGGTCGAAGAGCTTCCTCATCTCGGCCGTGAACCCCTGGTATGAAGCCATGCAGGGGTCTTGTCCGTTCCCAAACGGCTGAAGCCCACTCCAGCGCTCGACCACGCAGCAACTCAATCACAAAGGCTATCCTAGCCTTGTCTGTGGCATAAGAGTAGGGCTGTAGATCGAACACTAACCCACACTGCATAAGGAAAGAACGGCATCTTCCCAGCTCCCCCTCATATTTATCCGGCGTCGGAACCTTGGGCTCACGGAAGGACACAGCTCCAGACGCGGCAGGCGAGATGGGTGAAACCGGTAGTGGATCCTCCACCGGAAACTTGCGCTGGTTCTGGACCTCCGTCAGACCGGTAGAAAGGTTCCGAACTGACAACGCAATCTCCTGTAGTGCCGTGCTATGTTGTCCCAACATCTTCTCCTGATGGGAAATGGCATGGCGAACAGAGTCCAGGTCCGCTGGGTTCATTACTGGCCGGATCGTTCTGTCACGAGTTACAAAGCCAGAACCCAGAAGCAGACCAGGACAAGGTAAGTTGAAACGAAGGTGAGTGTTTATTTACAAATTCAAGAGTGATGCTGAATAATCCAGGGAACAGAGCGGGCGGCGTTGGTTAGTTGTTGGGGGTGCAGTGGTTGATCCAATCATGGCTCGGCAGCCGCCCGACCACCAGGCAGAGGTTGGATGAAGGTTCCGGACGAGTGACTGCAGATGGAACAAAACGGAGGTAAGTAAACAACAAACCAACAAGGTGCAAAACAACAAAACTAACGTTAGAAGCTCTAAGACTGATACTCTGGTAAACCTACTGTTCATGGCTAACGATCCGGCAGGGGAATGGATGTTAGGCCAGAGCCTAAGAAGGGTGATGATCAGGACCAGGTGTGCAGATTGCTGATGGGATGCAGGTGCGAAATCAAGAGAGCTCCCCGGAGCGTTCCAGAACCCTCGGGAAACTGGAGATCACGAGCAGAAAAACTAGTCCACAGACAGGACCCGACTCAGACTGCCGGGATCGTTACAACTTTACTCCGTTCATCTTTCCCTCAATCCTGACTAGTCTCCCAGTCCCTGCCGCTGAAAAACAACCCCACAGCATGATGCTGCCACCACCATGCTTCACCGTAGGGATGGTGCCAGGTTTCCTCCAGATGTGACACTTGGCATTCAGGCCAAAGAGCTCAATCTTGGTTTCATCAGACCAGGCAATCTTGTCTTCATGTGCCTTTTACTGAGGAATGGCTTCCGTCTACTATAAAGGCCTGATTGGTGGAGTGCCTCACAGATGGTTGTCCTTCTGGAAGGTTCTCCCATCTCCACAGAGGAACTATAGAGCTCTGTCAGAGTGACCATCAGGTTCTTGGTCACTTCCCTTACCAAGGCCCTTCTCTCCCGATTGCTCAGTTTGGCGGGGTGGCCAGATCTAGGAAGAGTCTTGGTGGTTCCAAACATCTTCAATTTAAGAATGATGGAGGCCACTGTGTTCTTGGGGACATTCAATGCTGCAGACATTTTTTGATACCCTTCCCCAGATCTGTGCATCGACACAATCCTGTCTCGGAGCTCTGCAGACAATTTCTTCGACCTCATGGCTTGGTTTTTGATCTGACATGTACTGTCAACTGTGGGACCTTATATAGACAGGTGTGTGCCTTTTCAAATCATGTCCAATGAGTATAATTTATCACAGGTGGACTCCAACCAAGTTGTGGAAACATTTCAAGGATACATTTCGAGTCTCATAGCAAAGGGGCTGAATTCTTATGTAAATATGGTATCTGTTTTTTTATTTTTAATAAATTGGCAAAACATTTATAAAAACCTGTTTTCGCTTTGTCAAGGGGTATTGTGTGTAGATTGCTGAGGATTTTTTCTTTATTTAATCCGTTTTAGAATAAGGCTGTAACGTAACAAAATGTGGAAAAAGGGGTCTGAATACTTTCCGAAGGCAATGTACAGTTGAAGTCGGAAGTTTACATACACTTAGGTTGGAGTCATTAAAACTCGTTCTTCAACCACTCCACAAATTTCTTGTTAACTAACTATAATTTTGGCAAGTCGGTTAGGACATCTACTTTGTGCATGATACAAGTAATCTTTTCAACAATTGTTTATAGACAGATTATTTCACTTACAATTCACAGTATCACAATTCCAGTGGGTCAGAAGTTTACATACACTAAGTTGACTGTGCCTTTAAACAGCTTGGAAAATTCCAGAAAATGATGTCATGGATTTAGAAGCTTCTGATAGGCTAATTGACATCATTTGAGTCAATTGGAGGTGTACCTGTGGATGTATTTCAAGGCCTACCTTCAAACTCAGTGCCTCTTTGCTTGACATCATGGGAAAATCAAAATAAATCAGCCAAGACCTCAGACATTTTTTTGTAGACCCTCCACAAGTCTGGTTCATCCTTGGGAGCAATTTCCAAACGCCTGAAGGTACCATGTTCATCTGTACAAACAATAGTACGCAAGTATAAATACCATGGGACCACGCAGCCGTCATACCGCTCAGGAAGGAGACGCGTTCTGTCTCCTAGAGATTAACGTACTTTGATGCGAAAGTGCAAATCAATCCCAGAACAACAGCAAAGGACCTTGTGAAGATGCTGGAGGAAACAGGTACAAAAGTATATATATCCACAGTAAAACGAGTCCTATATCGACATAACCTGAAAGGCCGCTCAGCAAGGAAGAAGCCACTGCTCGAAAACCGCCATAAAAAAGCCAGACAAAGGTTTGCAACTGCACATGGGGACAAAGATCGTACTTTTTGGAGAAATGTCCTCTGGTCTGATGAAACAAAAATAGAACTGTTTGGCCATAATGATCATCGTTATGTTTGCAGGAAAAAGGGGGTCGCTTGCAAGTCGAAGAACACCATCCTAACCGTGAAGCACAGGAGTGGCAGCATCATGCTGTGGCGATGCTTTGCTGCAGGAGGGACTGGTGCACTTCACAAAATAGATGGCATCATGAGGAAGGAACATTATGTGGATATAGCAGCATCTCAAGACATCAGTCAGGAAGTTAAAGCTTGGTCGCAAATGTGTCTTCCAAATGGACAATAACCCCAAGCATACTTCCAAAGTTGTGGCAAAATGGCTTAAGGACAACAAAGTCAAGGTATTGGAGTGGCCATCACAAAACCCCTGACCTCAATCCTATAGAAAATATGTGGGCAGAACTGAAAAAGCGTGTGCGAGCAAGGAGGCCTACAAACCTGACTCAGTTACACCAGCTCTGTCAGGAGGAATGGGCAAAAATTCAGCCAACTTATTGTGGGAAGCTTGTGGAAGGCTACCCAAACGTTTGACCCAGGTTATACAATTTAAAGGCAATGCTACCAAATACTAATTGAGTGTATGTAAACTTCTGACCCACTGGGAATGTGATGAAAGAAATAAAAGCTGAAATAAATCACTCTACTATTATTATTTCTTAAAATAAAATGGTGATCCTAACTGACCTAAGACAGGGAATTTTTACTAGGATTAAATGTCAGGAATCGTGAAAAACTGAGTTTAAATGTATTTGTCTAAGGTGTATGTAAACTTCCGACTTCAACTGTATGTGTTTATTTCTCTGTATTTAAAACAGGGCTGTCCTTACCTTTGATATTACAATTCAGCCTTTCTATCTCCTTCTGTAGCTGGTCACGCTCCATAGTTCTAGTGTTCAGTCTATTCTGTAGCTGGTCTCTCTCTGTGGTCCTGGTATTTAGACTATTCTGTAGCTGGTCTCTCTCGGTGGTCCTGGTATTTAGACTATTCTGTAGCTGGTCTCTCTCTGTGGTCCTGGTATTTAGACTATTCTGTAGCTGGTCTCTCTCGGTGGTCCTGGTATTTAGACTATTCTGTAGCTGGTCTCTCTCGGTGGTCCTGGTATTTAGACTATTCTCTAGCTGGTCTCTCTCGGTGGTCCTGCTATTTAGACTATTCTGTAGCTGGTCTCTCTCGGTGGTCCTGGTATTTAGACTATTCTGTAGCTGGTCTCTCTCGGTGGTCCTGGTATTTAGACTATTCTGTAGCTGGTCTCTCTCGGTGGTCCTGGTATTTAGACTATTCTGTAGCTGGTCTCGCTCTACAGTGGCATCTGTAAAAGGGAAAAGTCAATCAAAATGTGTAACTGTCACAACATTGATTACAAATGTTTTAGTAAAAAAATTAAACAAACTTACAGGAATCCCACAGGCCTATGATCACAGCCAGTAGAACACACACTGCAGCAACTCTGGAGGGTCTCTTCCACCACTGAACATGAACTGAATCACAAATTATTAAAGTAAAATCTTTGGTAATGTGTTTATGTGTTTTACTTGTATCATCAGTGCTTTATTTGAGCTGGATCCTTTGGGAACAGGATCCGGCACCTCTCCATTTTGGACTGATGCGTTACAGAACCTATTTGGCCGGATCCGCTACCTTTCGTAGCATGAAAAATAATTGTTACTGTTTGCAATGTAGAAATTATGATTAAAGACCTCAAAGTATCCTCGTTAATTCTCCTGCCCCCTAAAAAAAATGCAATGTGAAAATGTCGATTTTCAGCCCGCGCCTGATATTCTGAGAATACTAAACTTTTAACTACTTTATTACACATGATGTTATTTCTAAATGGTTCACCCGATATGGATGAAAATACCATCAAATTAAAGCTGACTGTCTGCACTTTAACCTCAGTCATGATTTCAAATCCAAACTTTTTGAGTATAGAGCCATAAGAAGAAATGCTGCACTGTCGAGGACACTAGGTAGGGGTAAGGTAGAGGAAGGTAGCCTTGAGGTTACAGTGTTGGGCCTGTAACCGAAAGGTTGCTGGTTCGAATGCCGGAGCGGACAAGCTGAAAAATATGTTGCTGTGCCCTTGAGCAAGGCACTTAATCTGAATTGCTCTAGGGGCACTGTGCATTGGAGCCATTGTGATCATTGTCAAGAAGCCGCACCCATCCCATTCGCGTTCAGAGTGAGAAAGTAAAGGCTATAGAGAAATAATTACGCTCTAATGATGAGGATTTCTATCATCTTTAACAGGAGGAAAAGTAGAATATTAGTCAAAGTAGAAAATATACTGTACCTTTACATCCCATGCTGACAAATCCATTATGATTAGTTCAGTCATTTTGATAACTAGTTAAAAATAAATAAACTTTGACACCAGACATAATACTTTAGTAGAGTACTTCCTTACCTGTGGTGAGGGTTGTTGACACCAGTTGACTTTGCTTTCCATTTTCCAGACTATTTTCTCTGCTGCCGCACGGCAAGAAATACCAGTGTAATACATTGTTATCGATTATTGCATTGTTGGGAAAGGCATTTCACTATACTTGTGCATGTGACATTAAAACTTGAACTTGTTTAACACTGTAGTACTGATAAAGTTAAAGCAAGCAGAGGCAGATCAACTCCTTGACTTAATGACTCACAGGAATGGAAGAAAGCATGAATTCAGTTACTGTACTATAAACAATGTTTAATGATTTCAGCACCAAACTGCATTATATCATCTGGGGAATTTACCATCATATATTTCTCATCAGGGAAGATACTGTACCATTACATCCCATGCTGACTGTTACGGGTTTTGGTTCTGTTACGGTTTTTCTATCCATTTCGAGGTTGACTAGGTTGGGCGCTCTGATTGGAGTCACCTATTTAGTCAGTATGTGTTACAGCTATGCTAGCCCTTTAAGACCTGCTGATTCTTTAAGAGCTGCTGGCCCTTTAAGAGCTGCTGGCACCTTAAGAGCTGCTGGCCCTTTAAGAGCTGCTGGCCAAGTGCATCAATTGGAGAGATGTTGGGAGAGCTACACCTCATGTTAGGGTGGCCATGGCATTTAGCCAGAAACTCCTGTTTATTTAGCTCCATATCCTTTTCACTCCAGGTCCTGAGTTGGTGTGGTTTTGTCTTTTAGTTTGTCTTTTTGGAGGTAAACCTTAGTGGGCATCCATGGTGGGTGTCTTTTAGAACCACTTACTAGTGGCTTTGCCATCTCTCAGTGGGCACCCCCCATGGTGCCTTTCAGAACCCCTTTTGAAACCCTTTCTGTTTTTGAAGTGATTATATTTGTTAGTTCCCTTTTCTGTGAGCGATGATATTGTGTTTGTCTTTTGGGAACGTAAAACCGACACATCCATTATGATTTGTTAATTTACATTAGTGTTTTTGATAACTAGTCAAAGTTTGACACCAGACATAATACTTTAGTAGGGTACTTCCTTACCTGTGGTGAGGGTTGTTGACACCAGTTTACTTTGCCTTCCATCTTCCAGCACAGTGCAGACAGTGACAGAGTACTGAGTACCACCTTGCAGGTCAGAGAGAGTGATGCTGTGTGAAGATGTGGTAGTGATGTGTGGTTCTGTCCCTGGACAGTGGTAGGAGATCTGGTAATGATGTTGGGTTTGGTCCAATCCTGGTGGCTGGCTCCAGCTAACAGCAGCTGATGTGGTGTTCACTGAGTCAACAGTCAGCTGGTCTGGAGCAGGAAGTACTAAGTGAAAATACATTATTGTCAGTGTTACAGTTTAACTCCAGAAATAAACTGCACTAAGAAAAGTAAAATAGTAGTAAAAGTAGAAAAGGCCTTCAATTATTTTAGGTTTGGGAAGATATAAGCTAAAAAACAGAAGTCACACAACAAAAGTTGAATTCGTAAAGTAACAAAAATAAAGGGTTTCTGCTGTATTCATTTAGCAATGGCGCTGTGCAGCTAAATTGTTGCCGCCACTCCAAAAAATATATAAATAGAAATTAAAATATGATTATAAATCCTCACCACAATAACAAGGTGTTTAACACTGTAGTACTGATAATGTTAAAGCAAGCAGAGGCAGATCAACTCCTTGACTTAATGACTCACAGGAATGGAAGAAAGCATGAATTCAGTTACTGTACTATAAACAACGTTTAATGATTTCAGCACCAAACTGCATTACAACATCTGGGGAATTTACCATAATATATTTCTCATCAGGGAAGATACTGTACCATTACATCCCATGCTGACTGTTACGGGTTTCGGTTCTGTTACGGTTTCTCCATCCATTTCGAGTTTGACTAGGTTGAGCGCTCTGTTTGGAGTCACCTCGTTAGTGAGTATGTGTTACAGCTATGCTGGCCCTTTAAGAGCTGCTGGCCCTGTAAGACCTGTTGGCCCTTTAAGAGCTGCTGGCCCTTAAAGACCTACTGGCCCTTTAAGACCTGCTGGTTCTTTAAGAGCTGCTGGCCCTTTAAGACCTGCTGGCCCTTTAAGAGCTGCTGGCACTTTAAGAGCTGCTGGCACTTTAAGAGCTGCTGGCACCTTAAGACCTGCTGGCCCTTTAAGAGCTGCTGGCCAAGTGCATCAATTGGAGAGATGTTGGGAGAGCTACACCTCATGTTAGGGTGGCCATGGCATTTATCCAGAAACTCCTGTTTATTTAGCTCCATATCCTTTTCACTCCAGGTCCTGAGTTGGTGTGGTTTTGTCTTTAGTTTGTCTTTTTGGAGGTAAACCTTAGTGGGCATCCATGGTGGGTGTCTTTTAGAACCCCTTACTAGTGGCTTTGCATCTCTCAGTGGGCACCCCCATGGTGCCTTTCAGAACCCCTTTTGAAACCCTTTCTGTTTTTGGTTTGGTTGCCGACGTGATTATCTTTGTTAGTTCCCTTTTCTGTGAGCGATGACATTGTGTTTGTCTTTTGGGAACGTAACACTGACACATCCATTATGATTTGTTAATTTACATTAGTCTTTTTGATAACTAGTCCAAGTTTGACACCAGACATAATACTTCAATACCTGTGGTGAGGGTTGTTGACACAGGTCGACTTTGCTTTCCATCTACCAGCACAGTGTAGACAGTGACAGAGTACTGAGTGCCACCTTATAGGTCAGAGAGGGTGATGCTGTGTGAAGATGTGGTAGTGTTGTGTTTTTTTTTGCCTGGACGGTAGAAGGAGATCTGGTAATGATGTTCGGTTTGGTCCAGTCCTGGTGGCTGGCTCCAGCTAACAGTAGCTGATGTGGTGTCAACGGAGTCAACAGTCAGCTGGTCTGGAGCAGGAAGTACTAAGTGAAAACACATTATTGTCAGTGTTACAGTTTAACTCCAGAAATAAACTGCACTAAGAAAAGTAAAATAGTAGTCAAAGTAGAAAAGGCCTTCAATTATTTTAGGTTTGGGAAGAAATAAGCTAAAAACAGAAGTCACACAACAAAAGTTGAATTCGTAAAGTAACAAAAATAAAGGGTTTCTGCTGTATTCATTTAGCAACGGTGCTGTGCTGCTAAATTGTTGCCGCCACTCCAAAAAATATATAAATATAAATTAAAATAATGTGATTATAAATCCTCACCACATTAACAAGTTTTTAACACTGTAGTACTGATCAAGTTAAAGCAAGCAGAGGCAGATCAACTCCTTGACTTAATGACTCACAGGAATGGAAGAAAGCATTAATTCAGTTACTGTACTATAAACAACGTTTAATGATTTCAGCACCAAACTGCATTATATCATCTGGGGAATTTACCATCATATAGTTCTCATCAGGGAAGATACTGGACTTTAACATCCCATGCTGACTTTTACGGGTTTCGGTTCTGTTACGGTTTTTCGATCCATTTCGAGGATGACTAGGTTGGGCGCTCTGATTGGAGTCACCTCGTTAGTCAGGATGTGTTACAGCTATGCTGGCCCTTTAAGAGCTGCTGGCCCTTTAAGAGCTGCTGGCCCTTTAAGAGCTGCTGGCCCAGTGCATCAATTGGAGAGATGTTGGGAGAGCTACACCTCTCCAGGGGCAGTGAAGGGAATGGTGGTGTCTCCTTATAATAATAATATATAATAATAATAATAATAATATGCCATTTAGCAGACGCTTTTATCCAAAGCGACTTACAGTCATGCGTGAATACATTTTTGTGTATGGCCTTTAAGAGCTGCTGGCCCTTTAAGAGTAGCTGGCCCTTTAAGAGCAGCTGGCCCTTTAAGAGCTGCTAGTTTAACTCCAGAAATATATTACAGGAGGAAAAGTAGAAATGGCCGGCTTACAATTCCTTTTGATATGGAAAGAAATAAGCTAAAAAAATTGTCACACAACAACAAAAAATGGTTCTGCAATGTTGAGAATCCAAATAACAAGGTGTGGATACCAACAGTTGTTTTCAATTTCAACTTATTTCAGAAGAAATAGGGAATTATTTAAGAGCTGAAGAGCTGAGTCAAAGATCCATTTTCAGAAGCTCTGTGCACAGGCATAAAAACAGGTCTAATTAACTTTAAACAAAAGTCTACTGAAGTTAGACTTTGTCCTTGTGTTTCTTGGCTATTTTGTTCACAAGCTAGGTTGTTTTTCAATGTTTGAGTTTCAACTGCTAGGGAAGAGAAGACTATGCTGCTACTAATCAGACTCAATATCACAGGCACAAACAGGGTTGGCAGGTCAAGCTAAAATTTCCAGCCCAATGACCACTCAAAACCCACACAAAGACCTGAAAACTAGCCCCATTTGTTTTTTCACAGCAAGGGAAGAGTTTCCATATTTATACAATAAACCCTTTTCTCATAACGCTAGAGACAATTAAGAATAAATATATTACTACTATTCGGGTTTCCTCAAAATAATAATTATTGCAAGCTATGACATGACATAATAAAGGAATTTGAATATGTGGCAAGAGAAAAGATAATTAGCCCTTATTAAACTCGCCAGATCATTTTCCATCAACGGATGTCGATTTAACTTGTTTGACTGCTATGATTAAGCAATAAGGCATAAGGGGGTATAGTATATGGCCAATATACCAAGGCTAAGGGCTGTTTTTAACATGACACAACGCGGAATGCCTGGGTAAAGCCGTTAGCCGTGGTATATTGGCCATATACCACAAACCCCCAAGGTGCCTTATTGCTATTATAAATTGATTTCCAACATAATTAGAACAGTATAAAGTAATATTTTGTCATACCAGTAGTATATGGTCAGTTATAAACTGTGTGGTTCCGCGTTGCGTCTTGTGTAAGAACAGCCCTTAGCCGTGGTATATTGGCAATATACCAGACCTGCTTGGGCCTTATTGCTTAACTATACCACCGCTTTCAGCCAATCAGCATTCAGGGCTGGAACCAGGTTTATAATTGTAAATAAATCTCCTTTGTGCATGTGTTTAACTATAGATAAATCCGACAGGAGAGTTTGAGTGATGGAAGTTGGACAGAAGATCTTGAAATCTCTGAACAAGATACACTTGTTTCTGGCAATTGTGCTGTTTTTATGTGCCAGATGTTAAGACTACAAACCGTTATAAATGGCCCATTTTACGAGATTGACTTGTCATTTCAATAGGCATAGGCTACAGACTAAAATCTGGGTTTATGATTGTAATTTAATTTTTTTCATGGTTTGCTTAGATAAAGGCAGGTAGCCTATATCCCCTTGTAGGCCTACATCTCATTTCAGGTAATCTACAGTAGCCTAGACAAGATGTAGGCATGATGTAAACTGAACGATTCATCAGCTTGGTTAATTCATAGCGAGGCGATTTTATTTGTTAGTTCCCTTTTCTGTGAGCGATGACATTGTGTTTGTCTTTTGGGAACGTAACACTGACACATCCATTATGATTTGTTAATTTACATTAGTCTTTTTGATAACTAGTCCAAGTTTGACACCAGACATAATACTTCAATACCTGTGGTGAGGGTTGTTGACACCAGTTGACTTTGCCTTCCATCTTCAAGCACAGTGCAGACAGTGACAGAGTACCGAGTACCACACTGCAGGTCAGAGAGAGTGATGCTGTGTGAAGATGTGGTAGTGTTGTGGGGTTCTGTCCCTGGACAGTGGTAGGAGATCTGGTATTGATGTTGGGTTTGGTCCAATCCTGGTGGCTGGCTCCAGCTAACAGTAGCTGATGTGTGTCCACTGAGTCAACAGTCAGCTGGTCTGGAGCAGGAAGTACTAAGGGAAAACACATTATTGTCAGTGCTACAGTTAAACTCCAGAAATATATTACAGGAGGAAAAGTAGAAATGGCCGTCTTGCAATTCCTTTTGATATGGAAAGAAATAAGCTAAAAAATTGTCACCCAACAACAAAAAATGGTTATGCAATGTTGAAAATCTAATAACAAGGTGTGGATACCAACAGTTATTTTCAATTTCAACTTATTTAAGAAGAAATAGGTAATTATTTAAGAAAAGTGCAAGGGGGGCAATATTTTTGGCCGCAACTGTATATAAATGAAAAGAATGCTGTGATTATAATTTCTCTCCACAATAACAAGGTGTTTTACACTGTACTACTGGTAAAGTTAAAGCAAACAGAGGCAGATCAACTCCTTGACATAATGACTCACAGGAATGGAAGAAAGCATGAATTCAGATATGAGGTGCCAAACCATTGAGCTCCAAAAAACAAATCTTCTGCTACACAAATGAAAATGTGAATTTGTCAGTTCCCTCTATTGCTATAGAACTATATCAGTAGCACTTTACATTACAACACAACATTAAAAGGTAATAATATGGTAATAGTATAGTAACAAGTTACTGTTTCTCACCATGAATACATTATTTTGCCCAGTTACTCTTTAGTGTAATTATATTATTGTTTCAGGGTAACACACCACATACATAACAGGGGTAACAATACAATAACAATATGGTAACTTAGCTGCAAGCAGCCATGCCGGGGTTCAAGCTTTGGCCCCATAGCGCCACCATCAGAACATATTGGAAACATTGCCCTAGGATGAGCTACTTCTGTACTCCTTACCATGCTTGCCAAATATCAGAACTCAACATTGAACAGATCATTCAATATGCGTTTAATGTATTTTTGGACCATTTTAAATGATGTTGACTGCTTTAAATGTCTTCTCCAGAACCGCTCGCCCGATTGGCACCAAATTTGGTATAGCATCTATGAACCCACGTCTATGTTTTCCAGGACTCTAGATCAAAGAATATGGCCGCTATGAGCCAATGAGCTTGCATGAATGTGTTTTCCTATCCAACAGGTTAACTAGAATCACATCCCTGAGCATGTGTGCCAAATGAAACAGATAGAGATATAAATATGTACCTGTTATAGTGCCACCTTGTGTCTGATCTGAATGTGCTCGCATATATGCTGAGTCTTGACAGTGTTTGTGTAACAGTGTTACTTCCGTCCCTCTCCTCGCCCCTACCTGGGCTCGAACCAGGGACCCTCTACACATCGCCAACAGTCACCCTCGAAGCACCGTTACCCGTCGCTCCACAAAAGCCGCGGCTCTTGCAGAGCAAGGGAAACAACTACTTCAAGGTCTCAGAGCGAGTGACGTCACCGATTGAAATGCTACTAGCGCACCGCTAACTAGCTAGCCATTTCACACCGGTTACTTTGGAACATGTGTATTACATTTGTTACAATACGAATACCCGTGTTGGATTTATATGCATTTGTGCCAAGTCCCGCCCATGTGAATGTTTATTGGTCCATAGTATCGCCATAGTATCTCCATAGTATCTTAAACATATTGCATTGAGAGACATTGGTCCATAGATCCCACATTCCAACTTTCCTGCAGATCTGTCATTTGGTGCCAGATGAAAAACATGTTATCATAATTCTCAATGGCGAACATTAGAATAAGTTAAAACTTTTTCTGTCTCAAAATGCGAATCAGACAATTGAAATCATTGACATAGTTGCACGTGATCAAATGCTATATATGTTAGCTGTTCCCATCAGATAACCTGGCAGACTTAGCCCTATGCTAACATGCACAGCTGGCCTTGAGTATATCCAGTTCAAATTCCGTATCAGCCAATTATTACTTGTTGACGTAGTTGAACGTGATCCAACACTTTTTCATGAAAGCGTCCTTGTCCAACTGCACGTTCTGATAATCAAAGCAACTAGATCACGGGTGTTTGATTGACTGGTTAAATAGCTCTCTGTGTAGATTGCCTAGCGCCATAAATTATTGCAGATTGGGACGAAGGGTTCGAATCTTAGATTAGTTTTCTCCCCCTTTTGAAAATGTAGAATTACATTTATTATGTTAGTGTGTTGAGAAGAGAAGTGCAGCCAAAACCATTTAATGAGGATCTTCGTTAGTCCCTCTTGCAGGCCGACACAGGCTACTGGCACTGCTATAGAAATAATCGTGGCTACTATGGGCTTTATTACATAGACATGTCCAAAGTTTTATATGCATATCCACTTCATCACATGCGTTATTTGATTTGAGCATCGAGGACCAGCATTGAATAGTGTTTTACTTAACAAAAATGCTAGACGCGAGCGGGGCTCGAACCCCTGGTTAATGTGCACTGTCGTTTTCAAGTCAACCGCTTTAGCGGTGTTTGTCACCAGTAAGCATTGATTATGGTACATGCTATTTGACAAATCCATAAGGCTCTTTGACTATTGTTTTTTACGATGTACGATGAACTTAAAATCTTTTACAGACCTTTTATCTTTTTTTTTCTGTAAAAGCACATGGATGTGTATAAAACGGATGAGCATATGCGAAAACATGCGTTTTTTATTTTGTGATGCATCATGCAATATTGGCACACTACAGTTGATACTGACCAAGAGGAACAAAAGTACATCTTGAATTTTGAGGTTTAAAATACCCCTCTGTTCGCCAAGTTGACCTATTTTAAGAAATGCCATTGGTTGGTGGACATAAAGTTTAAGATCTTTGATAGGCTGATGCAGAATTTGTTATAGGAAATAATCACTGCCAGCTGGGTCAGTGTGGCAGGTTATCTGATGGGCAAAGCTTACATGTAGGGTCCAACTACGTCGATGACTTTAATTGGTTTGTGGGGGTCTATTTTCTTATAACTAGATGTGATGCCTAGCTTAGAAAGAATACATTAATGATTAAACATTAGGTTTGTGCTGTACTGATATAGACTGTTTAACATAACAAGCTGTGATTCATGTGAGGAGCTGTTAGGGAGTAGGGGGAGATAAGAACTTGTGTCTCACATACACGAACACTGCCTCTTTGTTGAACCGCGCTCAAGGACGTGTACTGCAAAAGTGCTTACTTTCTGGACAAGTTGCAAAACAACTAGACACCTGGCAACAGTGAAGCGCCAAGGGGCTGGGACCAGCCTGTGCGCCAACGATAGGCTGAGTAAGTCTAAACCACGCTCAGTCTCTACTCTGATTGGCCAGCAGGGAGCGGGAACTATCTCTGTCAGAGTATTTGGAGAATAACTTAGAACAATGGATGGTGGTATTTCAGTGAGCCCGTATACGAACCTTCATACTTATCATATATACATTTGCATATAATAAATGTAGCTTGAAATGAATACCTCTTGATCATGTTTTCTCTTATTCCAATACCAGATTTGAACTAACGCTATTCTAACAGGCTGATGCGTATTTTGAGAGAGAGAAAAAGTTAACAATTGTACTTATTCTAATGATTCACAAGTATGGAAGACAGGGTTTAAGGATGAGGGTTGTAAAAAGGGATCCCTGTCACCATATTCTTTCTTCTTGTTCTTTGTTACCCCTTTACTTATAACCAATTAGAATATCTTATAGTGAATATTATAATGCATTATAAATGCACTTACAGGGCATTATATGTGTATGCATCATTTAAAGTGTTACAGGATATTTCATTTGTGTTGCAGAAGACCAAAACACAAATTACCATATCTGATCTGCTCTCAGGCATTAACATACAGTATCTGAATTCACCATTCCTGTGATTCATTGGGCTTCATTTTCCTCATCTTAACACTGGTCTAAACACACAGATGAACACAACGTTTAAGACTGTCACACCCTGATCTGTTTCACCTGTCTTTGTGCTTGTCTCCACCCCCCACCAGGTGTATCCCATCTTCCCCCATTATCCCCTGTGTATTAATACCTACGTTTTCTGTTTGTCTGTTGCCAGTTAGTCTTGTCCCATCAAGTTCTACCAGTGTGTTCCCTGTGCGCTAGTTTTGTTTTTCCTAGTCTTCCCAGTTCTGACCTTTCTGCCTGTCCTGACCATGATCCTGCCTGCCGTCCTGTACCTGCCTGACTCTGATTTGGATTACGACTCTTTGCCTGCCTTGTCTACCCTTTTTGCCTGCCCCTTGTTCTGTAATAAACTCTGAGACTCGTACTATCCGCCTCCTGTGTCTGCATCTGGGTCTTAGCCTGAGCCGTGATAGTAGGAACTGGCCATAAACAGGTTCCATTCACATTCATGTCTCACAGCTCTTTGTCTCCTGTTACCCATAAAAGACGCAATCTTTGAAGTTCAGTATTTTCCTCTAGCACTTCATCAGGAGGTCATGTCTACCGTAGTAAATGGGCAGAATATTTGAATGACTAATCTCAATTATTAATCTCAATAATAATGTAATTAAGGTCTGCACCAATTGTGCTGGTGAATCAGTGTTATCCTATGTGGCACACATGTTTGAATGGAGAGGCAACAGGAAAAAGGGAACGCTTCACACAGGGGAATTATTACAGGGGAATTCACACATAGGAATTCTTGTGTGTAAAATATTCTTGATCGTTGCATTCTTAAAATATATTGACAGTACTGTATAGGCTATAGGCAATAGCAACACTGTATAATACATTAATTTGTTTAAGTTAATGATGAATGCAAAAGAGAAATAAGGCTCAAGTTCAAGTTTACTGATATATGTAATGCTGCATATAAATTCTTAGTCTACTTGCGAGAGCTAAAAAGCTATTTTAGCCAAATGTAAAAAGTAGGTAACCACACCAGCCTTGTTTAAAGCATAGGCCTACGATATTATGTTTTTGTATAATTTTTTATCCCAGACCATTACTGTCCTTGTTTTATTCTCTTCTCAAAGCCTCTTGATACATTCATTAAATGATATTTTATGTGGAAAGGCTAATAAGCATAATGTCCAATGTTCTGCTCCACAGGTGCAAAGCGTTTACTGAGATAGCTTTGAAGAAAACAAGGTAGGGGCGTGGATCCGAAAACCAGTCAGTATCTGGTGTGACCACCATTTGCCTCATGCAGCGCAACACATCTCCTTCGCATAGAGTTGATCAGGCTGTTGATTGTGGCCTGTGGAATGTTGTCCCACTCCTCTTCAATGGCTGTGCAAAGTTGCTGGATATTGGCGGGAACTGGAACACGCTGTCGTACACGTCGATCCAGAGCATCCCAAACATGCTCACTGGGTGACATGTCTGGTGAGTATACAGGCTATGGAAGAAATTGGACATTTTCAGCTTCCAGGAATTGTGTTCAGATCCTTGTGACATGGGGCCGTGCATTATCATGATGAAACATGAGGTGATGGCGGCAGATGAACGGCACGACAATGGGCCTCAGGATCTCGTCACGGTATCTCTGTGCATTCAAATTGCCATCGATAAAATGCAATGGTGTTCGTTGTCCATAGCTTTCTCCTGCCCATACCATAACCCCACCGCCACCATGGGGCACTTTGTTCACAACGTTGACATCAGCAAGCCGTTCGCCCACACAACACCTACACGCTGTCTGAAACCGGGATTAATCCGTGAAGAGCACACTTCTCCAGCGTGCCAGTGGCCATCGAAGGTGAGCATTTGCCCAATGAAGTCGATTACGATGGCGAACTGCAGTCACGTCAAGACCCTGGTGAGGACGACATGCACGCAGATGAGCTTCCCTGAGATGGTTTTTGACAGTTTTACAGAAATTATTTGTTTGTGCAAACCCACAGTTTTATCAGCTATTCAGGAGGCTGGTCTCAGATGATCCTGCAGGTGAAGAAGCCGGATGTGGACGTCCTGGGCTGGCGTGGTTACATGTGGTCTGTGGTTGTGAGGCCGGATGGACGTACTGCATAATTCTCTAAAACGTTGGAGGCAGCTTATGGTAAAGAAATTAACATTAAATGATCTGGCCGTCATTGTAAATGAGAATTTGTTCTTAACTGACTTGCCTAGTAAAAAATTGCTCTGGTGGACATTCCTGCAGTCAGCATGCCAATTGAACGTTCCCTCAAAACTTGAGACATCTGTGGGATTGTGTTGTGTGACAAAACTGCACATTTTAGAATGGCCTTTTATTGTCCCCAGCACACTTTAGAAAAAAAGTTTTTGTGTTTTATACTTTTTCATAATGACAAGGACAAGTTTGATATCGGACGACAATAGAATGTTCATTATGTCACTGCGACAACTGTCTACATACGTGTCGATAGACCAACTGTAAAGCAGACTATACTCCTAACATTTAAATAGTTTAGAGATGCGTATTAATTCATTCATGACAGTGTTACCAAATCTTATGTCATTGAAAGTGGAGTGTGTCGTGGTAAACATTTAAATTAGGGTCATTTAGCAGACATTAGGAGTGAGGGCAATGAAAGGAGCTGGTATGAAGAACTTTAACAGGACACAATACCTTGGGTTGTTTTTATGTTTTCACTTGAGAATCCCTCCTCTGGTTTCGACTGATCTCTGACTTCCTCTTCAATGTTCTATAAAAAGTTGAATTCACAGATTAACATGTTTAATACATTATGACATTGAATCTACAACTCCGGGTCTGTTGAAAATAAAGCACAACAGGTTCAGAATTAGGGATAGTTAATGCCGTGTTTGGTATGTCTAGATTCGGTTTAATTCACACTAAGGGTACAGCCAGACTGAGTCACATGAACATGGCTGAAATATATAATAATAATATAACATAATATGCCATTTAGCAGACGCTTTTATCCAAAGCGACTTACAGTCATCGTATATAACATACATCATTGTCAGTTTTTGTGTATCAAAAGTATCAGTCAAGTCAAATATTTTCTGATGCCTGACGAGTTGCATACCTTAAAAGACGGAGCGTTTGTGATTTGTTTTTTTGTCTTACATCTCCATTGTCATTCATCCAGCAGCAGATGACTCCCATTAAAAAAGCAGTAGTTCCACACAAAATCCATTTGGAAAAAGTTACTTTACATTTTTAACATGAGCCCAAACTCTATTCCTTGCTGCCAACCCGTTATTGGAAAAGTAAATAACGTTATGGCAAGCCGTTTTATTTCCATGGCAATTTCCAAACGTCCATTAGGGGCAATGTGCCTGTTACCATATAGTACAGGGGTATTCAAACCTTTCCTCCGGGACCCCCAGACGTTTCACAATTTTGTTGGAGACCTGAACTAGCTCACTGGTTCACCTAACCAAGGGCTTGATGATTAGTTGACAAGTTGAATCAGTTGTGCTAGCAACAAAACCAGGTGTCACGGTTTCGGCCGAGGCTGCTCGGGCAGGCTTCGGCGGTCGTCGTCCCCGGAGTACTAGCTGCCACCGTTGTATGTTTCGACGTTCATTTGGTTTTGTCTAGTTGTTGTACACCTGTTCCCTGTTAGTGTGATTATGTACCCTTTATATGTTCCATTAGTTTGTCATGTGTTGTGTGTAATTGTTTTCACCTGTCGTTTGGTGCAGTGCTGTTTGCCAGTCACTCATTTTGTACCGTCGCACTGTTGTTTTGTGCGCAGTCGGTTTTGGAGTGTTTTACGCACTGTGGCGTATTGTTCGCCTCCGGGTTGGTTAGACCCGTTTTGTTATTTTGTTTATGCAAGTAAAGTCTGGTTTGACTTAGCTCCTGTGTCCTGCATTTGATTCACACCACATCCGCATCAGAGTTCGCGACAGAATTACACACCCCAGTACCTCTCGCCGTGCCTCTACACTTTCCTTCCCCTTTAATACCAGTGGCCCCCGTAACCTGGCAGCCTCCTCTGCCAACCCGCTGGACCGCTCTATCGCGGCCTCCTGCTGCCCCGTCGTCCACGGCGTGAGCCCCCCCCTAAAAAATTTCTGGCCGGCTCTCCTGTTGGACCAGGCCTCCATGTCTCTAGCCAGACACTCACTCCACTGCTTCAAAGTCCAACCTCTCTGCTCTTCACTTGGCTTGGCCCAGTCGAGACTCTTACTCCACTGCTCCAAAGTCCATCCTCTCTCCTCTTCACGCTGCTTGGTCCAGGTATGGTGGGATCTTCTGTCATGATCGTTGGGTACAGAGGACCAAGGCGCAGCGTGGAAGGTGAACATATTTTATTAATTGAATGATAACACGAACAAAAACAACAAACGATAATGTGACGTCCAAAGGTGCAAAACACAAACCTATACAGGAACAAGATCCCACAACCACTGTGGGAAAACAGCCTGTCTAAATATGGTTCCCAATCAGAAACAACCAGCAACAGCTGACACTCGTTGCCTCTGATTGAGAACCACTCTGGCCAACATAGAAATACAACAACTAGAATACACAAAGGAAACTCACACCCTGGCTCAACATACAAGTGTCCCCAGAGCCAGAGCGTGACACCAGGACATGGTAACCCACATCGAAAGTACGGCTTCAGGGCTTTCGATCATACTCAAACTTTCATTTCTGTTTGCGCCTTCTCCAGATTCTTACTGGCAAACTCACAGGCGCGGTGCAATCTGTATCGAAAAGTGTTAACGTGCTCCAACAAATTAGTTTTCTTTTTTGAGGTGTTTTCCTGCATTAACTTCTCTTTTAGCAAGCTCAAAGGACCTCTGATATGATGTCCAAACATGAGCTCATTCGGAGCAACTATTGCTCAGCTGCGAAGTGGTAGGCCACACAAGCTCACAGAACGGGACCACTGAGTGCTGAAGCGTGTAGCGCGTAAGAATCGTCTGTCCTTGGTTGCAACACTAACTACCGAGTTCCAAACTGCCTCTGGAAGCAACATCAGCACAAGAAGTGCTCATTGGGAGCTTCATCAAATGGGGTTCACCATGAGCATTGCCAAGCATCGGCAAGGTAGTTTATTTGTCAACAAACTCATCTGCAAGGACTGCAGCTTTCTCAAGTGTGAAATCTTTGTGCTCATAAATATTGGCAGCAACCCTTTCGGTGAAGGAAATTCTTGAACTGCTCGATTAGTAAGAGTGCCTTTAAATCCTCAAGGTCTTTGACCTCTTGAGAACTACACCACCGATCAAAAAGACACGCTTGTTCCCTTACAAATTCAACATGGCGTTGTGATTCTGTCTTCCGTCATTTACATAACTGCTGTCTGTATGCCTCTGGGAGCAACTCATAAACCCAAAGGATAGCAGCTTCATTTATATCATAATCTGAACTACTCTGATCAAGAGATGAAGCGGCATACAGTTTATGAGATTTCCCACAAGAACACATTACAGGAGCAGTGACCAGAAATCATGCGGCCATTTTAGGGATGTGGCAATCCGCTCAAACAGAATAATATATAAATATACGTCCATCTCCTTTTCATTTAAAGGTGGTACAAGTCGGCTGTTCTGACCAAGATCAAACTCTGTTGAGGGTGCCTGACTGGATTCGGAGTGCTTCCAGATTCAATTCTCTTAATCGAATGGCTGCTCACGTTCTTCTTGTTTTTCATTGTGCTCAAACTCTTATTTCTGTTGCTCCAACTTTGCCTTTAGTTCTAACTCCCTCAGTTGCAAGTCTCACGGGGACTCTACCACATGTAGGACCCTTTCCATTATCCTCCCTCTCTGGGAGGATTTCCTCCCTCCACCAAAGCAGTACCAATTAACTCTGACTAATGCTTTTGGATCGGTATGTGTCACTTTGATGACATAATGCCTTACAGTGATGAGCAGTTTCACCTTCATACATTTATCAAGCATCTCCCAAGTAGGATTTTCCACAAACGCTTCCAACTTCATGTCCATATTTTTTATTTATTATCCTGTGTGTTTATGCAACTTTCAAAAACATTTCACCAATCTTATAGCCCCTCTGAGTGATTGTCAGTGACAGAAACTCTACCACAAAAGTGTATTTTAAACGCTCAAATATCTGGGCACAGTAGAGATTCAGAGTAGGTGATTAGAGCTCATTGGAAACAAAATTCTGGACGAGCCCCCATTTTGTTACGGTCATTTGGTGTGCACTGAAAGTTGACTAGCAATGAGAATCTGGGACCTAAAAGACCCCCACCATGAGACACCCATGCTTGAAACAACTTTAGAACCAATTATCCACAGTTGCTAATAGTTACTGGTAGCTAGCTAGCTAGCTTTATTGGTCTAGGGAGTAGGTTAGCTAGCCCCTAGCTTCACTGGTAAAACTCCAGTATTACCGCTAAACTCTGTATTCATCCATTATTATTCAATTACTTTGCAGAAGAGGGAGGAGGAGAGTGGATAGTCTTCGCCTCATTGTAGCTACCGTTAACTGTGCTGTGCTCCGTAGCAATTAGCACAAGGAGGAAGGTGGAGATGTGCACGCCCGATTAATCAATATTTACAGTGGGGAAAAAAAGTATTTAGTCAGTCACCAATTGTGCAAGTTCTCCCACTTAAAAAGATGAGAGAGGCCTGTAATTTTCATCGTAGGTACACGTCAACTATGACAGACAAATTTAGAAAAAAAATCCAGAAAATCACATTGTAGGATTTTTAATGAATTTATTTGCAAATTATGGTGGAAAATAAGTATTTGGTCACCTACAAACAAGCAAGATTTCTGGCTCTCACAGACCTGTAACTTCTTCTTTAAGAGGCTCCACTGTCCTCTACTCGTTACCTGTATTAATGGCACCTGTTTGAACTTGTTATCAGTATAAAAGACACCTGTCCACAATCTCAAACAGTCACACTCCAAACTCCACTATGGCCAAGACCAAAGAGCTGTCAAAGGACACCAGAAACAAAATTGTAGACCTGCACCAGGCTGGGAAGACTGAATCTGCAATAGGTAAGCAGCTTGGTTTGAAGAAATCAACTGTGGGAGCAATTATTAGGAAATGGAAGACATACAAGACCACTGATAATCTCCCTCGATCTGGGGCTCCACGCAAGATCTCACCCCGTGGGATCAAAATGATCACAAGAATGGTGAGCAAAAATCCCAGAACCACACGGGGGGACCTAGTGAATGACCTGCAGAGAGCTGGGACCAAAGTAACAAAGCCTACCATCAGTAACACACTACGCCGCCAGGGACTCAAATCCTGCAGTGTCAGACGTGTCCCCCTGCTTAAGCCAGTACATGTCCAGGCCCATCTGAAGTTTGCTAGAGTGCATTTGGATGATCCAGAAGAGGATTGGGAGAATGTCATATGGTCAGATGAAACCAAAATAGAACTTTTTGGTAAAAACTCAACTCGTCGTGTTTGGAGGACAAAGAATGCTGAGTTGCATCCAAAGAACACCATACCTACTGTGAAGCATGGGGGTGGAAACATCATGCTTTGGGGCTGTTTTTCTGCAAAGGGACCAGGACGACTGATCCGTGTAAAGGAAAGAATGAATGGGACCATGTATCGTGAGATTTTGAGTGAAAACCTCCTTCCATCAGCAAGGGCATTGAAGATGAAACGTGGCTGGGTCTTTCAGCATGACAATGATCCCAAACACACCGCCCGGGCAACGAAGGAGTGGCTTCGTAAGAAGAATTTCAAGGTCCTGGAGTGGCCTAGCCAGTCTCCAGATCTCAACCCCATAGAAAATCTTTGGAGGGAGTTGAAAGTCCGTGTTGCCCAGCGACAGCCCCAAAACATCACTGCTCTAGAGAAGATCTGCATGGAGGAATGGGCCAAAATACCAACAACAGTGTGTGAAAACCTTGTGAAGACTTACAGAAAACGTTTGACCTGTGTCATTGCCAACAAAGGGTATATAACAAAGTATTGAGAAACTTTTGTTATTGACCAAATACTTATTTTCCACCATAATTTGCTAATAAATTAAAAAAAAATCCTACAATGTGATTTTCTGGAAAATCTTTTCTCATTTTGTCTGTCATAGTTGACGTGTACCTATGATGAAAATTACAGGCCTCTCTCATCTTTTTAAGTGGGAGAACTTGCACAATTGGTGGCTGACTAAATACTTTTTTCCCCCACTGTATAAGGATACATACATTTGTGTTCTGAGTGTGGAATGAAACAAGCATTTCCACACTACAACAGGAATTAGGTCTAAATAAAGTACCACAGTATGAGTCATAATACCCATAAAACCTAGTGGTAAAACACAGAAATGGTTCCAATAGTTTTTTCACCTTTCATTTTTCCCAAAGGAGATTTTAGAAACACTTCAAATAAGGGCTGTGATTCGTGTAGGCTTACTCTGGCGTGACATTTTGATAACCGTGTAAATCTATCTAGGACAAGGTGACTTTTATCAATCTATTTGCCTGTATTTAGCTGATAATGTGGCTATCATAGAGAACTACAAATGCCTTTCTCAAGCTGCATGACACTCACCAGTGCCATGATGATCTGGACAATACTGACAAATCGCGGCAAAGGTAAGAATCTCTGGATTAACTATCTAATGTTAGCTAAATGTAGTAATTAATGAATTGGCTAAATTTGTTCAAATTTATAATTATTTGAATTGTCTTGGGCAAGTTTTACATTTACACAATACCTGTTAGCTAGTTAGCAGCATTAGCCTGGCTACATTAGCCATCTATTTGTCTAACCATTTAAATGCATAAAACATTCATAAAAAATAGTTTAGCTTTCTTTGGCTTTAAAAACCAACAGTCTAGTTTGCTAGAGTCAATTGATGCACCGGTGCATCAATCTAAATGACATAACAAAAAAATACACTGCAATATCTGTCAGTTTAAGCTAGAGATATCTGTTTTTTTGCATTGGATGCATCTCAATCCACTGCATCCATCAGTGTCGCACTTCCACATTTGCAGTGAAGGGTGGCAGAGCTAGAACGGTGTTTGTCAGACCATGAGACATCCCGAACGGTGTGACCTAAAAACTAATGTGAGCCCACTGTGAAAGGGGAGATTCTCCCGAACACGATGGTGTTCTTTTTTGCTCTACGACCCACACAAGTTTCGCTGAACTCGTCTGAAGGTAACCGGTACCGGTTAAAACATTTTTATGGAAGTATGAAGGTAGTTTTGTGCCTACCCCAAAAAAGGGGTTAAATGTGTAAAAAAAAATATATAGATATATAAAACCTTGTTTCTTAGAATTTATTTTATGACTGTCTTTTTTACAATGTATGAATGTGTTATTCAGTGCATTTCTCTGGGCTTTACTAGTAAAGGCCAAATTCAATATTTTATCAAATCATTATTGTATTTTATTTTATACCTAAAGGGGTCCTAAAATTCAAAATCAAATTAGCTAAATGATCCATGGTATGACCATCTTTGGTATGACCATGTCAGCTTATAACCACTTTCTTATCTGGATAGTATGTTAAAAACAAATCTGCACCAAAACAAATTACAAATAGCATTGTCTTAAATATGATAAGGAAAGACAAAACAAGTAATAATAATAAATAATAATAATAATAATATGCCATTTAGCAGACGCTTTTATCCAAAGCGACTTACAGTCATGCGTGTGTCACGATTGTCAGGGAGAGAAGTAGACCAATGCGCAGCGTGATGAATGAACATGTTACTTTATTTTATTAAAGCACGAACAAAAACAATAAACGACTCGTGAAGTCCACGGTGACAATGACCGAACAAGAACCCACAAACACAAAAGGAAAACAGACAGTTTAAATATGGCTCCCAATCAGAGACAACCAGCCAACAGCTGACACTCGTTGCCTCTGATTGGGAGTCACTCAGGCCAACATAGAAATAGACAAACATGAACCCCCAACATAGAAATATAACACATAGAATAAACACACCCTGGCTCAACAAATAGAGTCCCAGAGCCAGGGTGTGACAGTACCCCTAAAGGCGCGGACTGCGACC